>NC_091010.1:34038035-34346517 GCF_041146395.1 Eulemur rufifrons | reverse complement strand
ACAATAAAACCATCTACAGCCATAAAAAAATTCAAAAATTACAAATATCTGTACATCATCTACAAATGGAGATGTGATATGGCTGAATATAATTGACCTATTCAAATATATTTTCACCAATAATGAAAAGAACAAAGAATTCTTTTGCTCTCCTATAATTTCACACACCACTTTTAGAATTAGAATACATTTTTACATTCAAGAAAATATTTGCTGAATTTTACTTCTTGTGTGTGTGTGTCTATCTGTCTATTGTTTCCCCAAGTTGAATCTCAAGTTTTATTTGATAATTTGTTTCTGGTGGGGTGTGTGTGTAGGCATTCATATATGCCAATGACAGTCAAACTGAGAACAAAATCAGAGACTAAATACCCTTCACAATAGCAACAAAGAAAATAAAGTACCTAGGAGTACATTTAACTAAGGAGGTAAAAGACCTCTATAGGGAGAACTATGAAACACTGAGGAAGGAAATTGCAGAGCACGTAAACAGGTGGAAAACCATACCATGCTCGTGGATCGGAAGAAGCACCATTGTTAAAATGTCTATACTACCCAAAGTGATCTACAGATTCAATGCAATCCCTATTAAATTACCAACATCATTTTTCACAGATATAGAAAAAATAATTTTACACTTTGTATGGAACCAGAGAAGACCCTGTTTAGCAAAAGCAATGTTGGGCAACAAGAACAAAATGGGAGGTATTAATTTACCAGATTTCTTAAAATTTTAATTAATGAATTAATTCAATTCAAAATTTACTAAATATCTACCATAGGAAGGCAATGAAGTTCAAGTTAGGATATAATGACAAACAGGAACTTGAAGAACTCATAAGACTAGTGAAAGAGAAATGGGTAAATGACTACATGAAGAATTCTATATTTATAGTAGGAAAACATGGGAAAACAAAGAAAAACTTAGTCCTGAGGCCCTCTCATTTTCGGTTAACCAAGATGAACCTTGAATAACAAATATAAGTTAAATATACAAAACAAAGTGGAAATAAAGGAGGTTAATTCTCAAAAAAAGGTCAGGATCACATGTGAAATTCTGTGTGCCTAGACAAGTTGTGTTACGTGAGTTAGAAGAGATGAGACTGAATGTGGTCAGATATAAAATTACTTTGAATGATATGCCAAAAGCTTTGGGGTTTATTTGGTAAACTACAGAAAACATTGAACCGTTTTATTTTAAATAGCAAAAGATCACATCAGAATTGTATTTTTAAAAATATTCATAACTTTGGCTTTTGTCTGATGGTAGAAGAGTGACAGACTGGAAGCTGGGGGTCCAAGCTGAGAGTGGGTCTTTAAATAGGCATGTTGATGATGGAAATACAGAAGCATCAAACAGATTTGGGTAACAGTTCCTAAGTAATGCAGAAATTGTCTTTGGAAATTGACTGAGTTTGGGATGTAGGTCACTGACGTCTATGTTCAAATCAACAATGACCCCAGTGGTAACGGTAGGTAATAACATGAGAGTAGGTGAAAATGCATTAGAATTAATTAGAAAGGATAATAAGGCATCTGTGGGAAATACAGGTAATATATGAGAAATGTAAGCTTGGAACTCAGCAGACATTTTAAGTAAGAAGACACATCTACAACAAATAGATAATCCCCAGCTGAAGAAAACAGAACTCATTGATGTAGGTTTGCTCAACTTAATCTTAGTAAAAACTATAGTGAAAAAAATGCATAGAATTAGAGGCCTAGAAAATCTCTAAAACATTAGAATAAGAAAAAAAATGCAAGTGGAGAGATTCAGTTTTAAAAAAAATAAATAAAAGCTATCAAAGATTTAAGAGGAGAAATCCAAGGCCATCCAGGGAAGGAGAAAAACCAGTACTTTCATAAAAGACAAGACAAGAGAGAGTTCCCAGACTATAGCACATTTAATGAGCGTACGTGCCAAGAAGAAATTACAAGTGTTGAAGATCTCTGCAAATCACCACTACTCTTCTAATAACTGAGAAAACTTCCCTGGAAGGAGAGAGCACCGCAAATAAACCAGAGGATCTATCCTTGACATGAAAACTATACTTCACTATGGCAAAGATTGCAGTGGAGGTATTTGTGGCTAGAGATTATTGGGATCAAATCCAAGGCTTTAAACATGGAGAGGGAAAAAGATGACTATGTCCGGTGAGCAACTAATGCTGAAATACTGAAAACCACGTGGTGAAATAATTAAAGGAAGGTATGTACAGTAAACACACAGATAATATGTCAATATGTCATAGCATTTCTGTCCAAGGATAAATTACTCAACAAAAAACCAGCCAGCCAAACAAACAAATAAATGTATGCTACTGTTCAATTCTGAAAAAATGTGTAAGGATTTATTTTATCTTTGTGCTTCATTAGAAAATAAAGAAAATAGAGCCATGCATTCTATATTCCAAATTGTACAGATTTTTTTCATAATACTAGAAATCTTAAACTTTATAGACATAATAAAAACTTTAAGAGAGTCAAAAATTGAGAATAAATTTACATAATAACATATTTTGGCAAGATTTTATCTCATCCTAGTTGCCCAGGATTCTTAATTAGCATAGAGTCTGGCATACATTAGAGTCCTGAAGATATTTATCAAGTTAGTAATAAGTAATTAGCATAGGACTACCAATTGCTTCAGTACCTTTGAATCATCAGATTTATATATTTATGTATTCAATATAATATTAATCTTAATGTTTATGAAAATATTATTTTTTCTGAACACAGCTTTTTGTAGTAGATTATTTAAATTTTGATATAAAGCAGATTTTTATTATAGCCTAGTTCATGAGTTAAACACTATATTAGACTACATTTTTCAAAGTTTTCCTGAGCTGACAAATTCTGTATGTACTATAATGGGGTGAAGAATGGTTTCTAAAGTCAAGACTATACCACTAAGGTAATTGGTAGAAAATTTCACATCAACACAGAAGGTGAGCAAATGCCAAAGCTTTCAAAATTTGAAGAATTAGTTAGAGAAAGGATCAGTAAGTATATAATTAGAGTCAACATGTCCTGTTTATCTGACATAAATGGTTAGTTCTCTCACTCTGAATAGCAAGATCTTAGTGAAATTTCATGAAATTTTAGCAGAATGTAGAGAGAAAAATACGAAGAGAAAATAAAAAAGAATGAAAGGACAGACATAAACATAACAATCTGAATGTGAATCTCAAAAACTACTCCAGTTTTTACACCTAGTGTTCCAGAATGCATTCAAAATAACAACGTACAAGAGTACATGAAAACCTGATGCCAGTACTATAGCTGATTCTAATTTTCAAAGATTGCCACAATAAAATTTCCTTTCCCATATATTATTATAATGTGACTTGGACACTCCTCTCATAGGAAGATAGAATATGTTTCTATCCATTGATCTGGCAGAGATTTGACTACAGCAGAAGTAACATTGCAAATTACAAGGCTCATTCATAAAAAGTTCTGCCTAATTCTCTTAGGAAACTTGTTCTTAGAACCCACTGTCTTGCTGTGAGGAAGCCCAAATAGTCTATAAGAGGAGTGAAAATGAAGCTTCCACCCACAGTCCTGGCTGAGCTCCTGCCAACAGCCAGAATCAACTTGCTAGCCATTTAAATTAGCCATCCTGAAGGTGGTATCTCATCCTCACTTAAGGTGCCCCAGCTAATCCTTCATGGAGCAAAGACAAGATGTTCCTTCAAGACTTGCCAAAGTTGCAGCTTTATGGGTACATTAAACGACTGTAGTTGAAGCCACTAAGTTTTCGTGGTTTGTTATACAGCAACTAATAATCAGAACAAGTGCCTAGGTTTACAAGTAAATACTTAATTTTTTTCTACATGACAGTAAAATATACCCCTTAATAAATAAATATTTGTCATAATTATTTGAATATGTAAAACTAAAATTCTCTTTGTTTCACAGTACATTAAGGAATGGCTCAATCTGTTAAAATGATAATAAGGTATAAAAATGATCATTCTGGAATTTTTTGCATATAACATTTAATTCAAAAAACATGGTTTTAAAAGAAAACACAAGGATACTTTTTCATGAAACAAATTACTGACCTTTACTTGAAAATCTCCTTTTCTACCAGGAAGAATCTACTATGTCCAGGATCCCTTGTTTAAACACTGTTTTACAAAGGATTCAGTGCATAGGAATTTCTTCACTGGGCACTATTATTTCATCAATCTCTTTATATTATGATATTCAATGTTTACTACTAAAATAGCTTTGTCAATTGAAGACTGAATAATTTTTATCCTTGCACTAATTTTTCTTTGGGTACTGATACTCAAAATATGAGTACTATATAAAGTGCAACAATAGAGAGGATGAGACATTGTGACCAAAAGTTTACTCATACTTTCTGAAAATAGATTTGGACATAAATATTTTTCAAGACCCATGTCCACCGACATAATGAATCTCCAACTTAATCCAGGCTACAAGAGCCAGAATGAGCCTTTTACTCATTTTTGCATATAGAGCCAGGCTTCAAATGTATCTCAATTTTATTTACTCTTCTTAAACATGAAATAAATTTTAGTCTTTAAGATTCATAAATATATATGTATATATATTTATAGGTATGTATATATATATATGTGTGTGTACATACATTACTTATACATATTATTTATTATTTGTATGACCATGGAAAGTTACTTAAACATTTTTATCCCCAAGAATTCATTTGTAAAATGAGCTTAATGGGAGTATTTATCCAAAAGAGTTCTTGTGTGTATTCAACCATTTAATATTTGAGCAGAACTTAGCACAGTTCATTATAAACTGGACACTCCATAAAATCTTTAGCCATTATTATCATTTATATCATTACCCCAAATCTGAGGTATGACCTGGTCTGTAGCACTAAACTGCATAGGAATGAGAGAAAGGGTCAATCTGTAAACTAGGATAGAGAGGAAAGGAGACTCAATGATCCTTTATAAAATTAAGTTAGTACATTGTGCTTCTTAGGCAGCAGCCTTTGTCTTCCTTTACTTTCCTTAATGCACCAAGAACTGTTAAACAGTCATCAGACTGATTCACTGGATTTAATTATTGTAATCTCAATACATCCCTTTGCAGGATCTCACTGGTACACTAGCTACATAAATTAACTCAGAAACATAAATTAATATTAAAAATTACCTTTTTCATCATTACTTCCACTAAACTTTTCAAAGGAAAGTTTAATGCCCACCATCTTTAATAGTTTTTGTACTGAGATTCAAAAAAATAATATCATGGCATATAACTTTAGGTAGTTTATTAATACATCTATTTGTACAGACAAGTTCTGATTAGCCTTATTATCTGCAAAATTACTTCATTTAGCTGAAAATTTATATATTTTTTTCATTCAATGCACATGATAACATTTATTCTTTTCACTCTGGGTTTTCTTGTTAATGCAAATCTACCGGACTGGTGATCATTTATGCTAGTATATACAAAGGTAATTCTCAACTATTTAAGATCTACTGAGTAAAGCCCCCAGACATATTACAATATCGGATAAGAACTTTTTAAAGTGACTAAAATGAAATGTAATTTATTTTACATTTAGAAGTCTTTCCTGTTTTATTCTTCAAAATCTCTAATATGGCGAGGACCCACGAAACTAAAGTTCTCATCTATTTTGAGAAAAAATTCAAGTATCTTCCAAAAAATTCTGACATTGTGAGTCATGCTGGGAATCTAGAGAGCTGAATGCTTCTCAGAGAAACAGCAAAAACGTTAATCAAATAGTTGACTTCTAGGCAATTGACTTTTCTAAAACAGAATATATATGTATATATACTTTACTTTTAGGGAAGAAATTGATATTTTAGCTTCAGCAGGATATCTGTTTGCCTTACAATTCTTTATTCTTAGGTATGTACATCTATCATCTAGGGAGGTCCAAGGCATGAATTCAAAACTGGCAGAAATTTATAGCTCTATTAGCATTTTTCAAAAATGCAGGGCTAAGCATAGAAAATATGTATTTATGCTTCACCTCCAGGGATGGGTATTTGTATTCAGGATTAATGTTAGCCCCTAGTTCCAAACAGCCAACTATAATCTCCAGTAACATTTCAGACTAGGGGCTAAAAGAGTATCCCATTGAATTTGTGTCCGCTGACTTGGGACATGTGTTTAAATGTGAAATTGAGGAAATGCTGGAGTTGTTTCTTGGAGTTTTCCAGAATATACTGGCAACTGAACTATGCTGTGATTTATTAGTGGAAAAAATAAAATAAAATAATCAGCATCAGAAGGATTGACGTAGTCACTATTTCAATGATGATATAATTAGGCATTTTGACCCAAAATTTACTAATACTCTCTGAAAATAGTTTTGAATATAAATATTTTTCAACATTATGAATTTTGCTATTATCAATCAATATGTCTGCAAAATACTAGAACACGGTCCCATTAGGTTTAGAAAGTTGTAAATGAAGGGGAAAAGATGAGAATATATTTACCGGAGTTCTCAACTCAGGTATGGCAGCTTGGTAAGTGAGTGGACGACAATCACGAGTGTTTGGCACAAGGACACAAGGAAGAAACATTGGACCCAAGTCATCTCCATCCAGAATATCCACTGTGAGAGTGGTGGTAGTGGTTCGCCTTTCGTTCAGGTTTTGTGCACGGTCCTATGAGAGAGAAAAACAAACAAGTGGTTTATAGAAACTAGGCACAATGTAGACTTTTTTTTTCCTTTTTAAAACAAATAATTGATAATTAACTTGCTTAAACCAATAGTTTACAGTGGCGAAGCTGGGATGTAAACTGAAATCCACTTTTCTTCAGGCCCACTTTCATGAAAGTATGCTATAGTAGCTAAGCTTTTATAGGTTAGGCTTTTACCTAACATTTCACGTTCTTAAAATGGTAATAACATGATTTTGTTATGGGTTTATTGTATCTTTAGGAATTTGCTTCACTGAGTCTCTTTTGAGACTGATTATAAAAAGAAAAAAAAATATTTCTGACTTGAATAATTCATTGGGAAAGCTGCTCTGTGAATAAATGGAATCTTTATGTCACCAAAGTTGAGTAAGAAGCAGGAAGAAAGTACATAACTATTAGGACGGGTAGCTGTAAATTGTGGTATTTTTTAAAAACACATTTTTTATTTTGAAACAGTTTTAGATTTACAGAAAAATTGGGAAATAGTACAGAGAGTTCCCATATAACCTAAGCCTACTTTCCCCTGTTCTTAACATCTTATATTAATATGGCACATGTGTTACAGTTAATGAACCCATATCGATATGACCAAGCTGATCTTAGTGTTCCCCTCAGCTATGCTAAACTTCATAATGTCTTCTTCCTGCTTTTGGGCCCCTGATCTCCTTCTCACCTGGCCTTTACAGAATCCAGAAGACTTAACCATAAAAGTCCCTCCCCTCCCTCTTCTGAGAGTATTTACTTTAGGAGCCTTGTCATTGTAAATTCTTTCGCTTCTCCTTTGAGACTTAAATCTTTTAAAAATCCTCTTGTCAGTTTTACATCCCAGGCCTGCCTTTCTCTTTTATTTAATTAATTTATTTATTTATTTCAGGATACGATGGGGGTACAGACATTTTGGTTACATGTTATGACTTTGACACACCCAATCCATGATTTGAGGCATGCCTTTTCCCCCCTACAATGCTCACCCCGTCCATTAGTTGTGAGTTTACCCACTCCCAAGCCCCCAATCCCTGAAGAATATTACTACTGTGTGAGCACCATAGTATTGATCAGTTAGTGCCAATTTGATGGCAAGTACATGTGAAGCCTATTCTTCCATTCTTGTGATACCTCACTTCAGAGGATGGGCTCAAGCTCTATCCAGGAAAATATAAGAGGTGCTAGATCACTGTCATTTTTTATAATTGAGTAATATTCCATTGTATACATATACCAAATTTTATTAATCCACTCATGAATTCACGGGCACTTGGGTTGTTTCCACATCCTTGCAATAGTGAATTGTGCCTGCCTTTTTCAATGACCTGGGAGCCATCTCTTTGAAATGTAATGGTCAAGGGAGATAGATCTTCTATCTCCCAGTTTCTGTGGGAGGAGAGGAGCCTAACTTTACCTTGGGAGGCTTAGTACAAGTTCTAAAACTACCTCCTGTCATGAAGATTCAAGAAAGTTTACTTTTCCTTTGGAAAGGACAATTAATAAACACAAATGGCCCTGGATTCCCCCACACTCACACCTACCCCCGCTGTGAACAACTCTCCAGCCCTTCATGTCAGCAGAGTTGAGTTCAGACTGCATTCCGGTCCCTCTTCGCTATTGCAATAGCCTTGAATGAAGTTTTTCTTGCCTGTTTAATTATGTCCAGTGCAATTTTGCTATGACAATACATTGCTAATAACTAAAATCCATAATTTATTCAGATTTCCTAGAGTTTACTTAATGTCTGTTTTCTTTTCCAGGGTCCTAAACAGGATCCCCCTTTATATTTAGCCACAATATCTCCTCAGGCTCCTTTTGGTGACAGTTTCTCAGACTTCCTTTGTTTTTGATGACCTGGAAAATTTTTACTACTAGGTATACTTTGCAGAGTGTTCCTCAGTAAGTGTTTGTCTGCTGTTTTTCTCAAGATTAGACTTAGGTTATATGATTTAGGGAGGAAAACTACAGAGGATAAGTGCCATTTTTATCACATTATAGCAAGAATATATATTAACATGACATATCACTGATGTTGGCCTTGATCACCTGGCTCAGGTTGTGTTTGGTTTCTTCATTGTTAAGTTACTCTTTCTTTTTCCCCTTTTTATTTATTTATTTTTTTTTGAAGGAAATCACTATGGCCAGCCCAAACTTAAGTAATGGGTGGTAGTTTCATTAAAAATTTACATTGTTTATATTTATCTAAAGAATATTAGGCATGAAGACACAAAAAGAAACATTAAGCCTAAGTCATTTCCATCCAGAACATCCGCTGTTGAGGGTGATGATGTTAGTTCACCATTCATTGTGGTAGAATCTGGAAATGTTTTTACTCTCACAGTATTTTGTTATTATCCTGAAAGAATTATTATGTTTTTCTGTCTCTTTAAATTTCTATTTTTTTCAACTTAAAAGAGTAATTATAATTGGACGCATGTTCAACAAAAGACTATTCACAATCGGCTTTTGCCAAAAGGTGGCAAAAGCCCACATATCCATCATTAAGCGAATGGATAAACAGACTACGTTATGTACAAACAATGGCATAGTACTCAGGCATAAAAAGGAATGAAGTACTGATATATACTACAGCATGGATGAACCTCCAAAACTTGTTAAAAAAAAGAAAACAAACAGAAAGTCACATATGGTATGGTTCCATTTATATGAAATATTTGTAAGAGTTAAATCCATAAAATAGTACACAAATCAATAGCTACAAGGAGCTGGGGGAGGGGAAATGGGAAGCAACTGCTTAATGGATGCCAGCTCTTTCTGGAGTGATGAAGGTGGTTGGGTACTAGATAGAGGTGGTGCTGCACAACACTGTGAATGTACCAAATGCCACTGAATCACTCACTTTAAAATGGTTAATTTTATATTAATTTACCTCAATTTTTCAAAGAAATTATACTAGAAGACTGGCATTTTATTCATAAAATGTCTTCATGTGTGACAGTTGCCGGACATTAATATTTGCCTTTCAATTTTTTAAAAATCCCACTTTCTTAAACTTCGGGTATTACTGAATTCCAGTTATGCTTTTTCCCAATCTGGTTGCTCAAGAGAGGTTGTAAAGAAATGCATGTAGGTGTCGTCTTAGACAGCAGAAATCTCTATGGGTAGAATTTTGCAAATAATGGTGTGGTTCTAGTATTCTGTGATTTTTTTGATCCATTATAAGATAAAGTGTGATCATATTATGCCCACCTCCCACCAAAAAAAAAGCCAAAGTGATGTTTACATTTCAAAGTGTGGGGACATATTCAGATCCCCAGAGATAATATTAAGATTATTTTAAACTAAAGACATTTGAGATTCAACAGACAGAAAGAAGCCTTATCTGAACTTCTTTTATCTCACTAAAAGCAAATACTTCTGGGAATGAAGCTAGCATGAATCTCTTCTCTCAGGGAAAGTTATGGGACTGAAGAAAAAATTGGAGAAGACCATTCCCACCTACATAAAGAAACATCACACACTTTTGTTCCCCTAGAAATACATTTGTTCTTCGTTTAGGTGCCTCATCCCACTCATATATTACATATATAAACCTCCTTTAGCTGTTTAGGCAGCTTCTTCTGTGTGATCCAATATGTACATCAATATCTGGTAGAGCTGAAAGTATAATAGGAACAGAAAGTGACAAGGGAGATAATTTTGGTGGCTCACAAATGAACTTTCTAAATTATCCTTAAAGTGTATTAGTTTTGAACATATAGAAAAATCTTGATTTAAGATATGTGTGGGGTTTGTTTTAAATTTTAGAAAAATACAACTAGCTCATCAAACCTGACATTTTAAAATTATTATTACTTAGGATGAAGTTAAGATTTAAGACTGAATCAATCTAAATTAAATTTAAGAAAAATATTAAATAAGTATGTAATGCAGCATACATATGTAATTAATATATATGTATTCCCAGAGGCAATGTTTCTATATTTCCATACCAGTCAGCCTTATTCCTTATATTATAACTAAATCACTGTAATAGAAAAATTCGAATGTTTTCTATATAAAGTCTTTTAGTCTATCAGCATCAAATCTCTCACTATTATCTACTTCTTTAGATCATTGTCACTACTCCATAGAATGAATACAGGTGCATAAAAGAATGTATATAGATACCAAAATATATAATAGAGGCTTTTATCTCACATTGGAGAAAGATATTGCTCACAAAGTTTTGATTTATAAAATTTGTATTTTTAACTGGGAAAAAAAAATAAACTTCTGGAGAACCTACTATGAGCAGAAATGAGAGCTCTAACAATGAAAAATACCAACATGGTTCCCACACATGTGGGAATTCCCCACAATTTGTCACCTATATATAACATAAAGGATGATATGAAATATGTCTCATGTACACTCATAACTTGTGAGCCCATGAAGGTGATACTAATTCATGATGCCCTTCTCCCAGTTTGGATTCAAATTTGATCATAAAAATTGATCTTAAAAAAATCCCTTGGCAATTAAGATCAAAACCAAAACCAAAAAAAAAAAAAAAAAAAAAAAAACACACATTCACATCCTTTCATTCTTTCTAATAATTATAGTATTGCTCAACACTGTTCTGAATAAAGGAAATAATATTCTAAATTGTTAGTGGTAAAAATACAACATAACTATTTACATAAATGTTTTATATGGTTTCATTGTTTGCTTTTTCATTCATTGCTATGTGAGAATCCGACAGATAATAAACTCTATCAAGAAGATTTCCTTCCTTCTCTCTAATTTTTCTTCTACATTCTCTTCTTTCTTTTTTAGAAAAATAAGATAATATTTTAAAATTTTAAGTATTTGAAAATAAAAAAACATATTTCATTAACTTAGGAAATTGTGACTGCAATTGGCATGCAAGAATATATTTTTAAAAAGTTTTCTAAACTCAATGGCTACTATGGACTAAGTTGTATGCACCGCCCCCTCAAAAAAATTCATATTATGAAACCCTAGCACCTAATGTGACTATATTTGGAGAAAGGGTTTATCGGGAGGTAATTAAGAGTACATGTCATAATAAGGATGGGGCCCTGATAAAATAAGATCAGTGTCCTTAATATCATGCTCTCTCTCTTTCTCTCATTTACTACTCCCCCGCCCCCCAACACACACACTGAAACTCAGGGGAAAGGCAAAGTGAGGTCAAAAGAGAAGGTTGCCATCTACCAGCCAGGAAGAGAGCCTTTACCAGAAAGAGACCCTGCTGGAGCTTGATCAGGAATTCCTAGCCTCCATATTTGTGAGAAAATAAATTTCTATTAGTTAAGCCATTCTGTCTTTAGTGTTTTGTTATGGCAGCCTGAGAAGTTTAATACAACTGCTTAATTTATATTTTCTCAACATGTCTTATTATTTCACATATCATTTATATATTTCCTAACATTAAACATTTAGTAACACGAAAGCTTTAATTAGCTTCCGTAAAAATGAATCACTAACCATTGTGAGTGGAGCTAAATGTAAGAAATTGCAAGTGACACAAAGAATAATCAATCCGGCATAAAAACTGACATATGGGAGTTTAAAAGTATACACATATTTTCAACACAGAATCAAGAAAGCCATAAGGAATATTCAGCAGAGTGTGGAGTTTAGAAGAGCTAGAGCATTCTGTCGATATTCACAGGGAGGTAGTATTCACCTGGTCCCTGAAACCTTAGTGTCTTTTTGCAAGGCTTCCAACACTCTGGCTCCATATAATGGCAATACACCTATTCAGAATCATAATGTAACATGGTGTCTGGCATATCAAAGACACCCCATTGCTTCTGAATGAATTATTTACTAAGTGAGTTGAAATTTTCATCAATATATTACAAGAAAGAACTAATACACACACACACACACACACACAAAAGATGTGTGCCTAGTAGAACTTCAAAAAAAGGCACTTTGTATAGATAGCTCAGAGATACAGTTGGTTATCACAATCCACTCTTTTCACAAAGCATATTTTTATAAAATTACAAATATTTCAACTGTGATAATTTTAAGGTAATAAAATACCTCAAATTGTTAGATGATAAGTAAGACTAATCCCTTCACCCAAGTTGGAAGGTTTTCTTGTAAAATAGTTTAATTGTCAACTATTCTTAGAACAAACTAGTGATACATGTGAATTTCTAATTTGTTTAGTACATGCTTTATATTTAGCAGTGTATTAAGTGAATAATGATTGTGTGGAGTAGAGCCACAGAAGATGTGGATTCTAATAAATAATATGAAATTACTTGAAACCTGGTTTTAAAATGAGTATGAGACAAACATGCTGATGTTCTGAATAATTTTTAAGCAATGTATAGGAGCCCTGAAATAGACTTCTAGCATTTAAAATATTCAGTGGTTTGTAGCTTAACAAAATGGCAAGAAGCACCCACCAGACTCACTCAGAGACACATATATTAAATACTACTTTGTTACCTTATCAAGCATTTGCAGTAGAGAAAGAGAGAGACAGAGAGAGAGAAAAAAAAAAAAAAAGGAAGATAATTAAAGTTGTTCTGAGTCTTTTGACCCTGTCAGTTCCCTAAGACCACAGAAGTGTTTGTCTGCTTTCTGTTCACTAATGATAGATGGAATATCATGGAATGAAATTTTAAAAATCTATCCTAGTAACTTGATTCTGTTAGATTTCTTTTTTTGAAAAAGAGAATAGCGGCAATAAAATCACCTTGGTCTAGCTCATATTAGAAGTGGGGTCTTTATTTTTTTCCTGAAAGCATTTTTTTTTTTGTTTGAGACATTTACCTAATTTTCCTTAATTTTTATGCATAGCAGTAGATAGAATAGTATCATCTTTCACAGCGCCACATGTTTACCTGTCTTTACTACTCAAACATTCTATAAATATTCGTTCTCTTAAACCATCAACCACCATCCTTCCATTTCACTCCCATTCCCCAGAAATCCCCAAGAAACTGGCAGAGCTAAAAAAGAAAAAGTGCTTTTAAAATGAACACTTATTCCACTATTGGCAGGAAGCAGAAGTGAGGGAAGGTCAGAATGGGGGTTATTTTTGAAAAGTTATTTACATAGGTTGAAATCTAAAAGCATAGAAAGTAGTATTTACATATCCAAACCTACATATCTGCAATGCTTGTACACTTTCTTTGAATATTTGTGATCATTAAGTGAAAAGATGGAGCTAGGAAAAAATAGTAATATTTCATTTTTAGGAATTATATCTTGTTATGGAAGAAAAGTAGAATCCTTTCTCTAGATTTTTATATTTGAGAAAATATAAAATAGCCCTTTTAGTCATAGAATAATTAAGAGATTATTCTTTCTATGATTCTAAATTAAATATAAACCTGTTTTCTTCTGATGATTAAGAATTCTTGAATACCAAAGTGTTCTTAATATTTTACTCAGGATAACAGTAATACAAAAGAGAGTTGGCTTTGAAGAAAATCTACGTGGGAAGAGATGAGTTTGATTCTTTTGTAATTTAGGGTAACATATCAAAATTGGAGTTTATAGTAATAGAACCTGTTGTACATTTCAACAAAAGGAAAATCCATTGATCTTTGTAATTCTCTGAACTTTCTTGTCTGGATTCCACTCCCCCCATTGTTGTCTGAAAATTAATCATTCCTCCATTGGGTATCCATATTTGAGGTAAACAGCAGAGGCTATCACTTTGCAAATATTCTCAAGAAAACAAGTGACAGGTTTTCTAATGGGAGTCGCCAAAACTTGTTCAGCTTAATTAAAAATCATAACATGTACACATGGATAAAAAGATACCTTCCAACTACATGTAATTTGAATGACCCCGTTGGCAAATCAGCTAAATCTTTGTATCATAAGCAAAACCAGGTCAAAGCTGAGTAATGTTCAATAATTTGTCAAAAGATCCCCAATTAACCTTTTAGAGACCATCCGCTTTAAAGTCAAAATTGATTGCTTATATTTTAACATCCTTGTTATTTCAAGAGAATATATTGGCTTTCAATAAATGTACATGACTTACATTGTCTGTTGGTTTATATACCACTAATAAAATAATAAAAACAAACAGAAATATAAAATAATGATTAGAAAGATATTTTAAATTTATAGATATCATTATCCTATATAAAGATATAGATATAAATTATATACTTATATTGATATTGGTATATACAAAACAGTAAATGATTAACAACCAGCCTGCATAGATAAGAAGCCCTGATTTGTACCATTTGTGACTTTTCACACTGTAAATACTCCCACTCTGGCTGCAAATATGAGGTCACTGAATGTGGATTTGGGAAAACATACTCTCAACTGGCCCTCAAGTAGGTCTGAGCTGACTTTTCAGCTCCAACAACCCACTTTTTAAAGTAAATTATATATTTAAAATGTAGTAAAAATGGGCATCCTTCTCTACCATATGTGAGAATGCAATATGTTGTAAGAATATGGAAAATAATACAGCATTTTATACAAAGATTAATAGTATGTGCATGTAAAAATATATACATACATACACATACTCATATACATCCAAACATATGTCTATAATTTTATCATAGTAATTCTGTAAATTTTATATATTTATTTATTTGAATAAAGTCTCACTCTGTTGCCCGGGCTAGAGTGCCATGGCATCAGCCTAGCTCACAGCAAGCTCAAACTCCTGGGCTCAAGTGATCCTCCTGCCTCAGCCTCCCAAGTAGCGTGGGCTACGGGCGCAGACCACCAGATCCAGCTAATTTTTCTATGTTTAGTAGAGATAGAGTCTCGCTCTTGCTCAGGTTGGTCTGGAACTCTTGGGCTCAAGCAATCCTTCCGCCTCCGCCTCCCAGAGTGCTAGGATTATAGGCATGAGTGAACCACCACACCTGGCTTATAACTAACTATTCAGCTTTAAACAGTAACATAGCAGTACTTAAGTGATTTATGTAATTCTATCACAATCTATTCAAAATTATTAGTCTAAGTACTTTTTTTGCTTGTTAATTTACTAATCATCACCAGAAACCTATGTGGTGTGTTTTTTTAATAGCTCCATTTTACTGGTTAGGAAATTAACAAATTATGCCCAAAGTCACACAGCTAGTAAATGGCAGACCAGGGATTTGAACTCACTCAATATGGTTCCAGAGTTCATGCTGTTACTATTAATATACTAAACTCACTGCCTCTCATTAGAGTCATGAGGGTAGCTATCAATTTGATGCCAAAAACAAACAAATAAACAAACAACAACAGAGTATAGTCAAATCAACTGCAATTCACCCTTATTTGGATATATTCTATAGCTATTAAAATTATATAATTCTAAAAACTTTTTAAAAAAATGAAAAGTTTATAATCCTCTGTATTTAATATTTTATATTTTGTACTATGTGATTTATATGTATACTAAAAATTGTTATTACAGATAAATTTATACCTTCTTTTAACTTCTCCTTCATCCCATTTCTTCCTTTTGATATATTCCTTCATCAGATATATTATTCTGTTTTATAATTTTATCTTTGAAATACTAAAAACTCATCACTTTCTTAGTGATGAATATTCTATCAAATTGAATGTAAATTGTTCCAGATGCCTTTATAAATATTTTTAAACTGGGTAGCAATTCAGAATTCTTTAATCTGTATTCCTTTAAAAAATTAGGTCATTTAAAATGACACAATAAAAAAAAAAAACCTAGCTTGCAAATTCATTCCATAACAATCTGACTTTTCTATAAATTGTAGTAGAGATTCCGAGTCAGACAAGGGAGATTACACCTTTTCTCCACATCTTCACTTAAATAGAAAAAAAATGTTTTCGGTGCTTTTATGGAGCTCTGAGTGGCCAATAGATTTTACATTTTCCCTTATCCAGAGTTTGTATTCTAGTCTTTATCACTCTACACTAAAAAAAGTCCCCGAAATCAAAACAAAAAAATGAAATAAATTAAAAAAACACATTAAGAAATGTGAATGAAAATATATAAATTTGATTTTGAAAAGTAGATCTGTATTATTTCTGTCTACATATCTCTATCTGATTACCTCCATCTACATATCTCTATGTCCATATCTACCTGTCTATCTATACACATTCACATTTCCTTTCAGGTGAAATATCTCTAAGAAAGGCAGGAAAATGGCAATGTAGTGATTCCTTTTTTCATATGATCTTGTTCAGAACAGCTGATTGAGGACATGCTATCTTTCTGTTCTGCTGTATCAGTGAGATTACAATGCTTAAAAGTCACTAAATGCACAGGCTGGCTTCAGAATCTTAACTGTCTTTTTTTTTTCAATAAAGACTTCATTATTTTAGAGCAGTTTTAGGTTCACACAAAAAATTGCACACATGCATAGCTAGCCTCCCCCATTATTAGTATCCCTCATCAGAGTTGTACATTAGTTATAATTTATGAGCCTACACTGACATACCAAAATCCCCAAAGTTCATAGTTTCCATTGGGGATCACTCTTGGTGCTGTCCATTCTATGGGTTTGGACAAATGTATAATGACATATATCTACCTTTATAGTATCATACAGACTTTTCATTGCTCTAAAATTTCTCTGTGATCCTTTAATTCATCCCTCTCTATCTGGCCCATCACCAGCACCTAGGCACCACAAATCTTTAAATTGTCTCCATAGTCTCATTTTTTTAACTAATTTCTTAACCGCCACTTCAGAACACAAGTTTGTCACTTACTAGGGGACTTATTTTAATGTTAATAGCTATCTATGGTTGGCCCTGTTAATTTCTTGCTCAACTGCTATCCCCATTCTTCTTTTTGCTAAAAAAATAATTTTTTTTCAGGTCATCAGTGTGCCCAGTCCTAGGAATTGAAGCATAAGTAATGTAATCCAGAGATGACTCTTTCCATTCCCCTTTAGCACAATGACTTCTTCATTCCTTCCTGCTATGCTGACTCATGTGATCCAGTTCTGTAAGGCGAATCTGTGTGGGAGAGAACTCTGGATAGAGTAGAGACTCAGATTAAAGGAGTTGGAATCAACAAACAGAAAATAAATTTTATTTTTGCTACCCTTTTCCACCTGCTTACACTCAGACTTGCAATGCAGTTGTGATGCTTATGGCTGTGGTATTCAACTAGCTCCCAGCAGATAAGACATTGAAAAAATAGCCAAATTTCAGGGCAAAGTATAAGAATGGAAAGATCCTGAGTACTTGGTGACTGTAGTCCCCAACTCCTGGGCTGTGGACCAGTACTGGTCCCTGGCCTGTTAGGAACCAGGCCGCAAAGCAGGAGGCGAATGGCTGGTGAGCAAGTGAAGTTTCATTTGTGTTTATAGCTGCTCCCCATCACTTGCATCACTACCTGAGCTCTGCCTCCTGTCAGATCATCAGCGGCATTAGATTCTTACAGCAGCAGGAACCCTACTGTAAATGTGCATGTGAGGGATCTAGGTTGCACGCTCATCAGGAGACTCTAACACCTGATGATCTGAGGTGGAGCTGAGGCGCTGATGCTAGTGCTGGGCAGTGGCTGCAAATACAGATTATCATTAGCAGACAGGTTTGACTAGACAGAGACCATAATAAATCAATTGCTTGCAGACAATTATTGTATGCTTTATTTATATTATTACATTTAATCATTGTAATATATAATGAAATAATTATATTTTGCCTATTTAAGTATCACTCATCTCTATGAGTGCAGCTCTCAATTATATAATGAAATAATTATATATTACAATGTAATAATAATAGAAAGAAAGTGCATAATAAATGTAATGCGTTTGAATCATCCCAAAACCATTTCCCCCCTCACCCAGTCCATGGAAAAATTGTCTTCCATAAAACTGGTCCCTGGTGCCAAAAAGGTTGGAGACCACTGCTTGGTGATATGTTTGAACTGTCAAGCCAACCCCTGAGCCACATAATTCCAGGGTTTTTCTTATACTACTAATAATAACAATAATAAATGTCCAAATTGTATAAGTAACTGTCTTTCAGGTTTTCTATCATTGTTGTCTACATATATTACAATAAGCTTCACTTATGGGCATAATAGCTGATAACTAATAAGTAACTACTCAATTAATGATAGCCATGAGCAAAAATATTACCAATTAGGCATTGATTCTCAGATCTTTAGTGTACTTTAGAATCCACTGAGTAACTAACTGAAAATACAGATATTCCCCTTCCATCCCCTGAGATTTTTATTCAGAACATCTGAGGCAGGGGTCAGAAATCTATATTTTTAATATGTTCCCAAGGTGATTTTGCTGCAGTTGTTTGGTGGATCATATTTGGAGAAGCACTTTAGTCTGGGTTAAAAACAAATTATTGGAATGTGGGTAATACATATGAGTGATTTAATAGTTGAATAATACAGTGAATGGGAATAATACCAATCCATCCCATGCCCCGTCTAGAAGGATATAATATATAAGTACCACTGAGGGCAGGGGTATCCTTTTCGGGACTGAATCACACTGAGCACTCTAAGAGCACTGAATACATTCTGGAAGAGTTTTTACTTCATAAGTTCACAGCAGAAATTTAAGAGAAATTGAATACTCACATTAGCTTGGATGATGACAAAGTAGCGAGTTTTATCTTCATAGTTAAGCCTCTTCCTTAACACTACATTTCCAGTCAACATTAGGGGAATTTCAAAGGTGTCATTGGATGTCTACAAATATTAAAGATACAGGTTTCAGATCATTTGAATATAAGATGAATTAGCTAGCACGATACTGTAGTTTAGTCCTCTTGAAAGTTATATATGGCATGCTTATTATCTGAAAATAGAATGAATATAAACTTCATATTTAATATTCTTATCATTTCTCAAAATGTTTCATTTTGAACAATGTGTTTACCCAGAGTCCTTTGATAACGATAACCAGGAAACTTGCTTCCTGTCATAGTTTTTCATATATTATTAGGGTTATTCATCAACAGCCTTGGAACAGTTCTAAATCAACGTCTAGATGTCTGAAAAATCTTCCCTGTTACCGTATTACCTTTTCACTATTTTTTAACACCAAAGAGTTCAAATATTGCAATTTGTGATTTCTACATAATATTATTTTCCAACATTGGTGCCCATTCTGTATTTCAATTATTTTCAGGCATTAAATACAAATATAGTCATGAGCCACTTAACAACAGGGATATGATCTGAGAAACGTGTTGTTAGGCAATTTTATTTGTTGTGCAAACATCACAAAGTATACTTACACAAACCAAGATGGTATAGTCTAGTACGCACCTAGGCTATATGGTATAGTCTATTGCTTCTATGCTACACACTTGTCCAACACATGACTGTGCTGAATACTGTAGGCAGTTATAACACAATAGTAAGTATTTGTGTATCTAAGCATAAAAAAGAAACAGTAAACATATGGTATTATAATCTTGTGAGGCCACCATCATATTTGCAGTCCATAGCTGACTGAAACATTATGTGGCACTTGACTATGAACTTGACATGGTGTGTTATTGTAAAAAAAAAATATATATATATATATGTATATATATATATATGGGTTATAGGTTCATTTTTTTTCAGGCTCCATAACTGTATAACTGCCGTTCATTAGTTTAGATCCCTACTCTCTCAGGAATGGAGTTTCTTCTTGGTAGCATTCAGGTCATAAGAGCAATCTCTGAAGTGCCTTCCAGTGCTATTTGCTCTAATATAAGCAGCCCTTAGTATAAATGTATTCACACTTTAAGAAAGTATAATTATAATATCAGTCTCTTATTCTTAAAAAGAGCTTACATCACTCTTGTATTTTTAATGCCATTTTAAAGATTGATGAAATAGTTTCTCAATAAATGCAACAAATCAGCTTTACTTCCAGCACTGAAATTGTTTTCTGTTTGTTTGGTTGTTTTGTGCAATTGTGCTTGTGCTTGCACCCATGCTTGAGGACATTGGGTGAAATACTTAACTTGGATCTACATTAGATTGCTGAGAAAGGAGGGGGAGGAGCAGGAGGAGGAAGGGAGAAGGGGAAAGAAGATAAAAGAGGAGTGTGTGTATGTGTGTTTGTGTGTGTGTTCACACTCTCAACTCAGAGTAAGTGTATTCCTAAGAGTCAAATAGAAAGTGAAACTCACTAAGAAAACAGCTGATTCAAATCTCGCATCTCAAACCCCTTTTGGGTGCACACAAACACACACACACACAGACATGCTGTACACTATATACAACTGACATATATTTTTAAATGATTCAGGTAATTGGCTTTGCAAATCTTTCTTGGATGCAGTCTTTGAAAAGTAACAATTTTTTATATAAATACAGAAGATGTATTATGACTGATATTTACAATTACAAACAGATAATTGACATTTCCCTACATTTTTGCCTATTTAAACATTGCTCATACCTATGAGTGCAGCTCTCAATTATGGTAAGGGAGTGTATAAATGATTTAATATAAATATCTAAGTTCATTATGGGTAAAAAATTGCCACTTACACTGTTAAACATATCTTAATGTGCAGTTAAAGGGTAATTACATTTTAGTGAATGAATAACTATAGAAACACATATCACTTTCTAGCATATATATGGAAGACACTGTAGGTTGCTTATCCTAAGGCCATCTCATCGCTGGACTCAGAACTCCAAATGAGCTCAAATATCTAGTGGCTTTGTGCTTCAGAGGAGATTAAGCCTCTGAGTGGGATGAGTCTTGAATAGTCTAACCCAACCATGGTAATTCCATTCTCTTTACCAAGAATTATTTTGGAAATGTACATGTGATCCAATTCTGGGTAAAATGCAGTAATTTCCCTTAATTGTAAGGAAAAACAGGTGTTATAGATGCTGCTGTCAGAATATAAAGCTTGAAACTTCAGCAGCCATTTTGAGATTATTAATGGAATTAATTTACAAAAAATAACTAACATTCTAAGGATAGTAGAGCATAAAATGAAAAGAACCTGGATCTACATTGTCTGTGAGAAGCTGAACAAATCCTGATATTACCCCATCTCTGAAAAACCTACTATGAGAGATAACAAATGACCTTTTTGATTAAGTCATCTTTAATTGAGGGTTTTTTTTTTTGTTGTTGTTGTTGTTGTTATCATCACTGTGTATTTTCTGCAGCTGAAAGCACTCTGATACAAGATTATCTCGTATCTCTGTTTCCTTGCACTGTAGGCCCTTCTGTTCTCCATACAGGCTATGGCTCTTCACTCCTGATATTTGCTCTTATTTTCTCCTGCTTAAATATTCCATCACTCATTTCTCTGTGTAGTAAATTTTGCAAATCCTACTCAGTGAAGCATTCTTTGTTAGCCTATTTAGAGTTAAGTCTTTGATGTGATGTTATATTATTTTTTTCCAAATAACACATTATTTGTGTATTTTCTGTTTCACTTCACAGATTTCTCCAAGGGTTTCAGTCTATGATGTAGAAACACTTATCCTTATATCTCTAGCAAAACAGCTCAATGTTTGTGATACTTTTTCTTGTTGACAGTTTTCATTGGACATTTGCAGAATTATTACGAACAATAGAATTACTAATAGAATTAGTGACTTTATTGCTCTTTAGAACACTTTTCAATTGAACTTAATTCTTATTAGCTAAATCTATCTTTTATAGATACCTTATATTTTTCACTTTAATAGGTATTTCATAAATACTTGTATTCCAAGAAACATAAGGACATTATATACTTTATGACCAACACTGCTACTGAAATATTGCATAAGGAAAGGTTCTGTATTAAAATTAACTAATTTATTAATTAAACAAGTATTTCTTGAGTGTACTTTATGTTTCTAAAACAGAATAATAATCAAGAGAAGAATTAGAAGCAAAGTGTGGATGTATCATTAGGCTATGCTTTCTTTTTCTCTACTAAAAAGATTAGATTATATTAACTCTAAGTAATTCCCCTGATCTAATAACATTTTTTAAACAGCTAAATTTAGTAAGAAAACAGTAGGTTTTTTTAAAAAATTATTACATGATAAAGCCATGAGTGAATGGAACAATGATTCTCAAAGTTTAGAAGGCATAACGATCACCCATATGCATCATTTAGATTGCAGATTCCTAACATCTATGTCCCCAAATTCCAGAAATTCTCAGGAGCATTTGTAACAAACCTACCAGGTGATTCTGATGCAGATGATTTAGGTTTCAGTTTGAGAAAGAGTGGAGTAGGAGATTAGTCCAGGCATGACTGCACTCTCTCTTTCCCCACTATACATTTTCTTCCCCTCTTATTTAGAGCTTTGGTCCACCAAAAAAGCAGAAGAGTGTGGAGAGAGAGCAAGGAACATTTTCTTAAGCAACTTTACATTTCTGAAGCAAGGTCATTTCCCCCTTTCTGATAGTTTTGGACACTTCTCTTTAAAACACAAACTGGCACTGGTTTATTAGGGTGATGAGAATTTAAGTGCTAACCTCTACCTGCACTGTATTAATGACAGAAATCCAATTATGGCTAAATATTTTAATATAGGTCCCAAACATCTGGCCTCTATCAAGAAAGGTCCACTCACAACTTACTGGCAGTTCAGTGACTTAACAAATATCAGATAAAGGGCAATCCTCCTTTTAGCAAAGTAAAGACATAGGGCAGTTAAAGCAATTTAATCACTACTGGAAGGATGAGAAATAGGGTAAGAGGCAGGAGCAATGCCCACCCCACACACATACACATTCACATAAGAAGGGAGAGAGAATGAATGGTGACACTCTAGCAACTCTGTGTGACTCCATCTCCTTGTAATCCTTTTTATTAATATCAGTGAAGGCGGGTTAATACCAGTTTGGATAAAATGACAGCACTCTGCAAGGAGGATTTGGGCCCCTCAGTAGAATTGCTCTGGAAATGGAATATGGGGGAATTAGCACTATTTTTAATCATCTGGCCATTTACCATGTTTTAGGAGACAGGAAAGATTCTGTACAACTTTTCATATCTATGTTATATTTATAAATACTGTTTGTGATATTCTCCAGCTGTAAGGATTGTAAGTCTGGTTCAAGAGATTTTTTTTTTTTTAAGAACACACACACACAAATATATATTTCCTGGTGACCTAAGGACAGAGGCTCAGCCCAAATGTGCCTCACTGGGCCTGTAAGTGGGAAGTGCTGGGGATTTAGGTAACAAGGCTTCTTTCTCTGTCTCTAAGTGGCTAAAAATTCTCTGAACATTGTTTTGTGACATCTTTTTTAAAATCCCCCTTATCCCTGTCTCTCTTTCTCTATCCCTCTCTCTTCTGGCTACCCCCATTTGCTCACTTTGAACAGGAGCTTGAACTGTGAGTTTATCTCTCAGTTCCAATAAGAAACATCAACTTTGTCCTCATCAGTCTCTAGTCAGCCTTAAGCTTGTCTCTAAGCCAGGCTACCATCAGCCGCTGATCAATCTATGTCTTAGTTATCATTGGTTGGGTTTCTCCTCTCATCTAATTACCTGAAATGAAAAGTGGAGGACTAAGCAAGATCATGTGGTCCTTGTCCACTATATAGGGATAGGGATTGAGCAGGCATCATTAAATTTGTTCCTAACAGAAAGTACCAACACTCTGATCATATTTTCCATATTGTAAAGCTTTTTCCCTCCCCCACCACAAAAATAAAAACACATATATGCACATTTAAGGATACATTAAAGAAAAATGACCATACAGTTCATTTTACCTTGTTCTAACTAATTGCCCAGGAAATTGTATTTGGAAGTGCTTTGTTGGCTTCAGCAGCATATGTGTTTTAAAGTAAAAAGGTCACATAGACTTGGAAAGAAAAGATCAAGACTGAGGTACAAAGTTTAAACAAAGAACTTTATACAATTATTTAATTAAACATGAGTGTTCACTGTAAAATGAGAATATTGTGAATTTATGCGGGTATAAGGTTTTCATGATATAATGTACCCTACAAAGCATTATTAAAGTGTAATATAATTTTCTTAGTAACCTACCTAGGAATAAACAATCACTGTTTTTACTTAGCTAGAAATATTTTAATAACAGCTGAAATTTGGACTTTGACTTATATACAGAACTACTTCAGGATGGTGATTTGTTAAAAATCTTTTCCTTCCAAACTGTGGTTTTTAACTTCCTGACTCAGGAAATTCATATGTATTACATGCCTACACATTACAAGAGAAATTATGGCTCATATTTTCTCATTTCTCTGAAGTCTATAGGGAGTCAAACATATTACAAGAAAAGGACAAT
The DNA here is from genome assembly GCF_041146395.1 of Eulemur rufifrons. Taxonomy (NCBI): domain Eukaryota; kingdom Metazoa; phylum Chordata; class Mammalia; order Primates; family Lemuridae; genus Eulemur; species Eulemur rufifrons. Next base: position 34,321,676 of record NC_091010.1, on the reverse strand, counting down.
TTACTCAGGAGGCGCTGATGAAAGATGTTATCACCCACTGGGACACTACTGTAATGCCTCCAAGAAAGAAGCTGCCTATGCATATTGCTTAAATGTCCTCATTGCTTTTCTGAGTGGCAATGGTAGCTAATAAAAATGTTGTGCTGCTGCTTCCTCAGTCCTCTAGAGACTGCTACAAGGAATATGTCATCAGTTTCCTTCTTATCACTTTAGGTCAAAATACTTAAAATGCTGAATAAACATCCATCCAGTCCAGTCTGACATTTAAAAAAAAAAGATTAAGATAAGAAAAGTAATATGATAATTTATTGTGTGGATAGTGTTATCAATCTTGCTAACAATGGGATTTAAAATATCAGAATGATACTTACTATATTTGCATTTTTCCATATAAGATGAACTCTCAAAAATGAAAGTTTTGCATAGCATGGGATGACAAATTCTGACCCATTTAAAAGAGATTTTATACATTTTTTCCCTAAACAATCTAATTAGTTCAATGTATTATCGACAGCTCTACTTTGCATTACCAAGAAGGTGTAAAACGAAATAGTATTTTATAATAACTGTGATGAGCATACTACAAATTTCATAAAAACTAAACTCCCCTCATTAAAGGCCTGCCAATACACACTATCTAGTAGATACTCTCTACTTCTAAGTTCCAACAGATGATTCAACTGGTCCTTAATGAACAAAAAATGATTGAATGACAAAATGGACCTATTGTTCAGATGAAACAAGAATGCCTCTTCTTGCCTTGAATAAGAGTGGGACCTGGCAAAGATTCCTTGCTTGGCTAAACTTTAGTCAGGCTTCTGAATCTTCTCTTAGGACCATCCATGTACTTCCTTGTAAAATCCAATTTTAGCAAAGAACGCTGCTATGTCAGTTTGGCAAGAAACACCCCCCTCACCCAAATATCTGATCCCCCTTGATATCTGATCCAGTTCCTCATCCTCCACCATCCTACAGGTGATGTCTGATCACCCCTGCCTGTCCTCTGCAACAATCATGTTAGGTTGGTTTAGCCAGAATCCCCCTTTTTCCTAATGTTTTCTTTCCCTTAGTAATTTTCCATCCACTGATCCCCACACTGATATTTGCTATAAATTCTCACTTTCCCAGGCTGTGTGCAGAGTTGAGCCCACCTCTTTCCCCAGTCACAAGTCTCCATTGTGGTGGTCTCTGTACGTATATTGATGGTCCTGAATAAGGTCTTTCTTACCATACTTTAACAAGAGTCGTTTAATGATTTTTTTCTTTAACGAATGTCTAGAAGACTTGCATAATATGGTATTTATTACACTTTTTTTCTAAATCTATCAGCCAAGAAAGTATAGGTTATCCTACAGGAACAAATACCTAAACTTTTATTCCTTCCTTACTATACATATTTACACATCTATATATTTACTGATCAACATGTGGGCTCTGTCTATTGTTGTCATTTGGGCATCCAGGCTACTGAATGTTTCACCTCAGTGTCTTTTTCTCCAATCACAACAATGGGAGGGGATATGATGACTTGTACATTGGTTCTTTGAGCTCACATTTTACTAGTCAGAGCCAGTTAATTTCCTCCTAGCAAGAATGGTACACTGCCAGCATGCTCCAAAGAGAGGAAGAATAGAAAATTTTTGGCAAACAGCACAAATACTTTTGCTTTAATTTGAGTCAATCAGTTCAGTGGCTCTTTATCTTTAAACTCACTTCTTTATTTTAGAAGATCATTTCAATTGCAATTTTTAAAAAATGATAAAAGGAAAGAAAAGCTCAATTCTAACTATTCTGATTTTATTCACAGATTAAATAAAGGAGCTTTGTAATTGTGAAGAGTTTGGAACATTTTGTTATAATTGAAATTTTATGATTTTGAATAGTAAAAATGCAGAATATGTCCTTATTGAACATTTCCTAGGAAATTGTTTATCTGTATCATGAGGAAAACTTAAGTAGGGTGATAAAGATGTTAATAAAGCAAATGGCCATCTTCAATTTATCCTAACGACTAGAATAGACCCTCATCCCTCCTATTTGTGTAGTTTATAAAAAAAAAAAGAAAGACTCAAAAATACTTTTACAAAGTAGGTCCTTTTAAATGACATTCAAAAATGACAATAACACTGCACATTATAATATGTGTGGCAGACAGATTCTGAATTCCTGCCTCCAGATAAGTAACTCATAACTTTGTGTAATTCCCTAAGTGTGCCCAGAATCTCTGACTTGCTTCTAACCAATAGAATATGGCATAGGCTGTCACTCTTGTGATTAGATTATGTCATATAAGACTGTCTTGCAGACAGACTAGCTTTAGACACTCTCCTTGCAGGCGTGATGAAATAAGCAGCTATGTTAACTAAGCCACGTGGCAAGGAACTGAGCATAGCCTCTAAGAGTTGAAAGTAGCCTCTAGCGCAGAGATTGCAAGAAGGCAAGGCCCTGTGTCCTAGAACCATAAAGAAATTAATTCTGACAGCAATCTGAGTTTACTTGGAAGTGTGTTCTTCTCTGGTCAGGCCTCCATATAAGAACTAATCTGATCAACCCCTTGATTGCAACCTTGTGAGAGAGCCTATGTAGAAGGCCCACCTAAGCTGTGCATGGGCTATTAAACCACAGACACTGAGAAAAGTGATAATTTGTGATAATTTGTTATATAGCACTAGATAACCAATACTTTATGTTGTTCCCTAAGACTTGTCTGAAAGATTGGGGATAACATACAGTACTGGTAATTAATAACTGCTACATTTGTTGAATCTTCAACTTAATAATATTAAGGTGATATTATATTTTGCTTTCTCTTATATTTTAAAAATGCATTGGCATGAGCGTACCTTCACATATGTTCTTGTATTGGAAAGCATTATTCTCTGTTTTTATAGAAAGAGATTGATAGACACCTCAGTTCCCAATGCTTCCTCCAGTTCTGCCTTTCTTATAGAGAAAACAACCTGAGTATATCTGAAATTTCAGTGTTTCTGGATAGAGGTGCCAGACTAGCTGACAGCATATCACTGCAGATCCAATAGTCATGGATCTAATGAATGCATGTTCCTTTGTTATTGTTGCTAAAATTCTGAAATGCTTCTATCATTGTTGCTGTTGCCCAATATTTAGGAAAACCAGCATGATTCAGAACCAAAAACGAGTTAAGAATGCTAGTCATCTAAAGATATATTGAAGAAAGGAACTCATTGGGAATTAATTATTCTACTTCTGTATTACCAATTAACTCCTAATTGACCCAATACTTCCACAAAAAGCACCTATAAACTCTGAACAAAATACCAAAAACAAACAAACAAAATCTGACATCCTCGAAGAGAGAACCAAAGCAGGCATATTCTAGAAGGAAATGGACACTCAAATGAGGCAAACAACACAGATGATTTTCCTGTTTTATGGCAGTTAGCCTAAAGGAGGGCTGACTTCAATACTATCAGTTAAAACTCTGCTAGGAAGTCTGAAATCTTTGTGGCCTGAAGAGCCAGGGGGTAGATTTTGGGACCACCGAAACCGATGGAAAGTGAGAGAGGAATATTGCAAATAGAAAGCTAGAAAGAGGAAGAACAAAATTCTACTTTTAAACTATGTCTAAATTTGTAGTTAGTCTCTAAACTACACTTGTGTGGGACAGACTACAGGCAGAATAACTAAGAAACAAATGTATACTGAACACAGATTTGAGCTGCATTCAAGAGAAACAATTTTCATTTTGAGTTTTACCAAGCTGTCTGCTAAAATTAAAAACAAACAAAAAATTCCTCAGAGGAATGTAATAGAATCAAGAGTGTCTCCATAACATAACAAACTCACAATATCCAGTAGAAAGTCTAAAACAATTGATGTGATACACCTGGAAATGTGATCTCTTTAGAACAGGTGAGGAAATCCAGGAAGACCAGTGTTAGAACCAGCAGACAAAAACATTGAAACAGCTATTATAACTATATCTGTGCTCAGGGATGTAAAAACAAATATGCTCACTGTAAATGAAATAATGGGGAATCTCAGCAAAACATACAAAGTATAAAAATATGGAAAGCTTAGACCTGAAGAATATCTGAAATAAAAAAAGGCACTAAAACATCACTGGATAGGTTTAAAAACAGACAGAATGGAGATTGGCAGAGAATGTAGTGACCTTGAATATAGATCAATAGAGAATATGCAGTTTGCAGAAATGTGATAAAAATATATTGAAAATAATTGAACACAGCCCCAGAAACTGTGGAACAGCATCAAAATGACTGACACACCTATAATTGGAGTCTTAGAGGGAGAAGAGTCAGATGAGAAGAGTCAGAGAAATGGGCATGAAAATACTGATTAAATGATGATTGATAAATTTTTAATTTATGGAAAGTACATATTCAGAAATCCCAGAAGCTCAGCAACCCCACAAGAAAGATAGTATGAAGAAAACTATAGCTTGCCATAGCAACATGCCATAGTCAAGTTGCTAAGCACCCAAGATTAGGAGAAAATTTTGAAAGAATCCAAAGAAAAATGACACATTACATTAATGAAACATGATTTAAGTTTCCACTTTCACTCATCAGGAATCCTGGAGGCTGGTGTTTAAAGTGATAAAAAGAATTAATTAAAAGTACTTTGTATTTCTCTAAGGTAGGGGTTACATCTACAAATGTCTACAAGGATGAATCAGATAATGAAAATAAGTAAAACAAGTAAATAAGCAAAGCAAGTAATGCCTGAGTGTGAAGAGTGGTAGAGTTCAACTCTAGCTGATTATTGTCGTATTGGAAATCAGGACCTGTGTTGTCATTTCTGTTTATCAAGAGAGGACAGAAAGCTAAATTTGAATGTAAATTTTCATGAGTTTTAGGTATTGGATTTAAAATTGCTTAATATAATTTGTGGCCAGACAAAATGTCTATGCGTTGAGTGAAACTCCTGATCACTAATTTGTGACTTAAATAAGAGTAATAAAGAATCAGGTGGAAGAAAAACAAACTAATTGATAATTTTAAATAGAACAGACAATCTACATTTTCAATCATCAACCATACAATATGAGACTAATTTGAAAGAAATTATAACTGTGGTTCCAAAAGTCAGATGTGGCCACATTTTCAGGTTAAATAATAAGTTTGTTATACATACAATTTTGTTTTGACCTTAAGAGATAAGCAGGAGAATATTATGGTGCTACTAACATAAACAGAACTACTAGAGATTTAATAGATGCAGACTAAAATCATCAGGCATTTCTCCAACAGATTTTATAAGACAAGAAACTGGTATTGAGGTTTATACTAAGTTTATATGATGGCTAAAGGTGGGTTCTCTCCCTAAGGGTATGACTTGATTAATGCTTTCCCCTCCAATATGCCCTAAGTTAAGTGCTGGCATGATGTATTGCTCTTTTGGCCAATGAATTAGAACCATACCCAGAGAACTTCTTTATTTATCCCACAGTGGAAGTTAGCTAGCCAAAATATATTTTTCTTCCTTTCCTTTTTTTTTTTTTTTTTTGTAATTTTGAAATTGCATGTGGCTGATTGGCTATCCATTCTGTAGGTAGTGAAAGGTACATGTTATATTTGATGGCAAGTCTACAAATATTCAGAAGAAATTACTGCACAGTTTAACACGGAATTTAAGTCTCACAAAAAAGATAGCTTTTAAGTAATATATTTTTGGTTTCAAACTGTACCTAAACCTTGGATGGTTTTCTTTTTTATGCACACAATAAATATTTCCCTAAAATACACAGACTGGGTGTTCTATACTTGCTGGAAGGTTTTATTTTTACAGCTTGGAGAGTAAAAATTAGAAAATGACCTTCATAAAATGTAAGCTGGAAACATGACACACTCATACAATTAATTAAAAGAAAGAGCAAACAAAATAATGATTTAGAAATAGAATGTGAAGTCAGATGTTTATACTTTTAAGAAAAAAATGTTTCTCTTGCCCTTTTCTCTTCTGCTTTTACTTTGATCCTTTCCACTTCACTTCTTGTATAACTCTTAATACTTACTGTCCTTCTCTGTCACATTCTCATCATGTCCTTATCTCTTGGTTTCATTGTCTGCCACAGAATATGTTGAGATATTCTCTTTTAAAGGAAAGAAAACAACCCAAAAATCTCCAAAACCTTCCCTTGACCCTGATACACTCATGGAATTTTTATTTTAAATGTTCATTCTTCTCTAAATTTTTTGAAAATTTTCACACAGTACTACAACGATTTCATAAGAACACAATAGAGGAAGAAGGGAGTGCCTGCTACTCTGAAATTGGACACTGTACCTTAGAAATGGCTGTGTAATATCAGGCACATTACTTCATCTATGAGTCTGTTTTTTCTCCTGTGCAATAGAGATACAACTGCTACTAACTTATTTGTCAGAATAAAATGAGAAAACACATTCATGAGCACTTAATCCTCACAATAGATTTGTGAAGTAGATCTTGTGAGTTCTCAGTCTTTGCAAGCTCAACAGTTTCTGGAGTTTTTTGTTTGTTTAGTTGCTTTTATGTTTATTTGTTTAAAGTGTATATAAGAAATATGAAGGTGAAAAATAAAGGCAAAATGTTAACTTCACTGTTGTTTATATTTCTAATACTAAACATAAAATAGAAATATTAATTTAGAAAGCTCACTTAAGAAATGGTTTTAAAACTGTTTTGAGGAGCCCATGGGATTCTCAGAAGCTGCCTCAAGAAAAAAAAGGGAAGATTGCAAGTAGGACTTCCAGGTCTAGCTTCAATTAAATAATTCTGATTTTGTCTTTTTTTTTTTTGTATAATATATCACTGGAGCAAATGATTTTATGGCCTAAAAAACAATGCAGAAATCCCCTAGTGTAATGCAGGAAAACAAAATGACCTATAGTTAGAGGTTTTGTCTGCTTCTTTATCTTTGGTTTCATTGCTGAGATGGCTGGGATTTTAAAGGCTTGCAACACCAGAAATACATTTGGCATATGTCTCTGTAGTGTTGTGGCAGCATTTGGTATTAATTTTCAAGTTCCATAAAGCATAAGCAATCACACTGGTTATATCATCTTCAATGATTTGTTTAGAATGCTTAGCATGATTAGGAGTCCACAAACATAATTAAAATTTAGTAAAGATTGCATTTTGCAACTATAAATACATTTTAAACTTTTGCCTAGAAATACCACCAAAAATGCTTCTTTAAAACTATAGTATAAATATTAAAAAATAATTCAAATTTGATATAATTTTTAATAATGATATTATTACTAATGTGGTTCCAGGAGCTAATAGAAAAATATAATAAATAACAGCTAAAATAAACATTAATTTTATTCCTCATAGTGAAATTACATTGCAAATAGGTGTTTACATACCGGATCATCTGGATTATACTGAATAACATATTCTATCTGTCCATTTGGGCCATCATCTATGTCTGTAGCTCCATTGTCTCCTGAAAATCCTGTAAATATTGTAGTGCCTACAGGAGTGAGCTGAAAGGAAAATAAAAGAAAAACTGTAATTCTCATTTTGTCAGCTGCAAACCAGAAACGTTCCAGCACAAAAACCAGCTCTTTATTACACAAAGGAAAAGAGAAGTCAGCAGCCTACAACCTGAAACTGAAGCATTGCAAAGTAACAGTTATGTATTCCACATAGGAGTTCTTATAATGTCTGAATTTTTCATCTTCGTAATCCTTGCTATGGGTATAAATAGAAGTCACTGATTCAATGTGAAACATATTTTGACCAATTTATAACCATTAGCATCTTAGCACATATGGAGAAAAATGTGCCTCTTGTTACTCCTTTAAAAAGCTGAATGGATTTTTATCTATAAGCTAGAATTTAAATTATATGAAAAAGTTAGTTTCTTTATTTTAAAATCAGAAACTATTTCAGAGAGCAATGAAATCCAGGTTGGTAATTAATTACATGTAAGTGGCAAGTTTGAAGAAGAGAAGTCTGGGACAATGAATGCCCCATTTATCAGAGGAGAAAGCTGGGAGTTTCTTCAGTGTTTGTTGAGCAGAAATCCATCAGGTGACAGGAGTTGGAGACATGGTCAGATCTTTTCATTTTTTATTAAAACAACAGAACTTAATGTGTGTGGCATATAAAACCGTTATTTGGCATTTGGCCTAAATAGCTAGTCTTCATTCTTACTGATCTTCACCAGAAAATCACTTTTATTTTCTCTCACCTGTAGGTTGTAGGTCTCTGTACAATGTACTCCTATATCCAGAGCCATTTTTTTCAATCCTCTTCTGAGTCCTCAGGCGTGAGCTAAAACCCTACTCATTCGTTATGTTTCAACTTAATTAGATATCACCTTCTCCTATACCATCCCTGAAACAGCAATACTTACTCCAAGTCAGAATATGGTGCTCTTATTCTTGTGCTTGCATTTACACTTTATTTCTGTAATCATTGCATTATCACAGTAACTAAATGCATTTTAGCAATAAATATAAGTTCTGTGCCTCTGCAGAGCAGAGACTTTTAAATTTTGTTCTGAGATTTGTTAATTTTTGAATGGGATTTTTATCATAAAGAAATAGTTTAAGAGGAAAAATATGTTGCCTCATTTGCTTCAATTATCAGGGACTGCAAACTCAAATGTCTACAGGGATCCATCAGGTAATGTAAATGAGCGAAGCAAGCCTGATGAGATGGTGACAAATAGGGGAGGAATGCCATCTCTAAGTTGGTAGCTGCCAATCAAGCCCAGTAATTCCATATTGGAATATGGAGTTAATGCCAATAGGTCTTCTAATATTCTAATTCTATAAGATATCTTATAATTCTAAGGTTGGCTACAGATTTTAAAAAAAATAAACTATAAATGGGTCAAACAAAATAAACCCATTGCCCCAACAAACATACTAGCTTTCACTCTCTGATTTAGTAAAAGAATATAATTATGATTAAAGAAATAAGCCATAAATACAAAGGAGTTGGGTATTTATAAAGCCAACACTCCTGGAAGACGGCTTTAAAGGCAAAATTGAGAGAGCTGAAAAGAGTGAAAAGAGAGAGTTTAAGTAGTATATAAAAGAACACTGAGACATTATTGGTTTAGATAGGTTTCTAGGAAATGTTAGTTAACTAAATGGCTTGTAAGCTGACAGTTTTATAATTGTTTATGCAATCTTTATACCCCCAAAACATCACTTTCTCTTATAAAAATTCACCTTTATTATGTAGCTATGCTTTGATATTTTGATTTCCATTTTATTTGTAATCAAGAAATAAAAATTATATATATTTATTGTGTATAACATGTTGTTTCAAAATATGTGTACGTTGTGAAATGTCAAAATCAAGCTAAGTAACATATCCAGTATCTTGCATACTTATATTTTTTTGTGATGATAACACTTAAAATCTACTCTTTTATCAATGTTCAAAAAAGCATTGTTATTAGCTATAGTCACCTTGTTGTACAATAGATGCTTTGAACTTATTCCTTCCACCAAACTGAAATTTTGTATCCTTTGACAAAAATTTCCCACTCCCTACCTTCCCCCTCTGTCCCCTAGTAACCACCATTGTACCCTCTACTTCTATGATGTCAATATTTTTAGATTCCACATAAAAGTGAGATCGCATAGTATTTGTCTTTCTGTGCCCGATTTATTTCATTTAACATAATGTCTTCCAGTTTCATACATGATTTTTACATTATGAAATTTTAAAATTGGATGACATTAATTTGTTTCCAGATACCTAATAAAACAAACTTAAAGTGTTTAATCAACGATTTTATTGCCAAGTAAAATAACTATCATGGAGTTGGACTAAAATATCAAAACAAGGCAAAACAAAAAAACAAACAAACAAATGAACCACACACACACACACACACACACACAGACAAAGAAAAAAAACCAAACACACACACACACACAACTTGAAAATACTGTGGAAATATAGAATAAAATGTGTTTCTATGTCGTTCAATTTGCTTACTGTCTATTTCCTGAGGCAGCCTATATTATTGGACCAGATTCAGTTTAGAACAGAATCCTGAAGTCCTATAGCTGTGGATAATAAAATTGGTATTGTGGGGAAGGAATAGGAGAGCCAGGAAGAACTTTAATTTTCCCAGTCTCATTCAAGGTTAAATTTCTGGAAATAAATATTTATATGCCAGAAGTGTGCTAGAATGTATGGATTGAAAGATTTTACTCCTTACAATGTAATATTTGCAAATTCAAAGACATATTTATAAATTCAAACACTCAAACTATGAACAATATCTATTTTTTTATCTTGTGTTCCAAATTTTTTTTGAAACTCATAAAAAACAACATAAAATTACTATGGTACTGTAATACATTATCATCAGTTAATGTTATTTTCATCACTAATAGGTACTTTTCCATTTAGATATGATATTTATAAATAAGTTTAATTTCCAATATCTAGTCTTCTAAAATAAACCCTACATTGTATTATTTCTTTGATTGTCTTTAAAAAATATACTTGGTGAAAAGTCCACCAAAGATTGATATTAGACTACAGGAAAAAGAACAGGCTATTCATTTGTTCACAGTTGCAACTTTAAGGTTAATCTAAGAAGTAATTCAATTTCAATTGCTGTCATTTGAGGATTTGAGCTCATTGTGGGGGGCCACACATAATTTTCCCTAATAGAATTTATGTGGCCATATATTTTTTTTACTATACCTGTAAATTGCAAGTAGAAATATGATGCTACAATAAATTCTATTAGCTGATATCTTTGAATGGAAAATAAAAGAGAAACAGTTGTATTAGCTGTGGGAATAGAGGAAAAAACCTTATTTCTATAATGACATGGGTTTATGAACAATCTCTAAATAGAAGTTTAAGCTCTTTTATCAAAGCTTATTTTAGGTCCCTTGAAAATTAAATGAAATGCATTAGTGTAACAGTAGTAGATTTCATTACCATCTAATTAGCATAATGTCGGTGGAGCTTCATGAAGGATTCTAGGAAAGATGCAAGTGCAGAAAGGGAAACTGTTACATAATCAATTCATTATGTAACCTGTTATATAAACACAACCTGTTAATCACCTCAAAAGGTGAGAAACAACAACCAATACTGCCAGGGGAAAGGTGGGATAAACTAGAGAGCTTATAAAGGGTATCATGTGCTCAGACATCAGGGTCTTTCTCCACTTGTGGAGGCAGAACTGTTCCTCTCTCTCTGGAACATATTTTCACTTTGGGTTTTCCTTCCTTATTTTCATTCTTTCTTTTATGTGATAAACTGTTTGAATAAAATTGCTCTGTTTTTGTGGTCACTCCATCATTGGCTTGACTCAGTACCAGTACTCATTCTTGACACTGAGAGCTGGGGGACCAGGGAACATCTAGACAGATGAACCTAACATCTATACAGTGGAATACTATGCTGCTAGGGTAACAGTGTTGATGAATCAGAAACACAAAGCTGAAAAATAAATAAGCCTGGACATAAAAAGAATGTATGTTGTACAATTCCATTTACACTAGTGTCCAAAACTAGCAAATCTCATAATGGTACCAGGCATCAGATTATTCTTTGAAAGAGGATTTAGTAGTGACCAGGAGAAGTGGTTTTCTGAAAACCTGGCGATAGTTCCATTCTTAAACTAGTTTGTGGTAACATTTAGGTGTTTACTTTGGAAAATTCACTGAGGTAAATAATTATGATCTCTTTATTTTGTAGCATCTTGTAGCAAAGGAAAAATTTGTAAAATTTCATAATGAATATTTTGTGAATAAAGATACATTTAGCTACAGTTTCCTATTCTCCCTATGTATGGTGACTTTTGGAAGACCCATATAAAATCAACTATTTACTAAAAAATAGGTATCACTGCACAAACTCCAAAATATAGAAACAATTCTAAGAAACAGTATTCTAAGAAATAGTAAGTGGGTATCATAGTAGGAGAATATATGTAAGAACGTTCTCGTTAAAACATGGTCTTACTTTGCATTACAGACACTAGTAAAGAAAAATAAAACTGGGCAAGATAATGTACACAAGTGGTGAAACACAGGATATGTTATTGCTAATAAAATTGCATCATTTACTCTTTACTGCATTTTTTCACAATAAATTTTTGAGATAATGTATATGCCCCGCAGCATTTTGAAAGGAGGTAGATAGCTAGCTACCTGGCTAGATATTTCACAGTCACATCTATTTTCTGCTATTATAAAATTGAACAATGAGACCTCCCCCATGTTTGGTAGGTAAGAACTCTTAAATGCTATATCTCACAACTCCCTTAACTTATTATCATGATAAATAAAAACAAATAAGAGACAGAAAGCACATGCCTAAATGAACATGTAGCAAGAAAATTTATGTATAAACAACACAGTGTTAATAATGAACTGAGAGAAATATAAAAAAAGTCTCTCTAGAGAAAGCCTGCTATCTGCATCCAAAATCTCTTTAAGGGCAGACCATTTTTTTATTTTGTATTTCATAGCACCTAGCATTCAAATTGGCTCATCAGTATAAATTCAATTAATTCTTTTTATTTATATATAGTATCAATGCTTCTAAGACTGAAACCTGTCACAATTTATTCACATCTTAGTATATTATATCCTCAATAAAATCTCTGCACTGAAATACTGTTCCCATATCTCCTGCCTCCCTCTTCCTAGAACCTTGGAAAACCTTTCTTTTAGAAGTAACTCTCACCTATTCATTAAGTTGTTCAATTGCAACAGGATGACCAAAAGTTCCGGCAGGTCAATGCCCAAATACTCTGTCCACCTTTACTTGCTTCCATGGAGAAAACCATACACAATCCACCGTGAAGTATGGTTCTTCCTATGCCCTTGCTACTTTTTCTATAAGAAAAATCTGCAAAATTTCAGTGAATAATGGGACCCAGTTTTAGCAAACACATACAAGTAGACTAATTATATATTTAGCAAAAAAAATGGTATATTGCTCACTTGGAATAAAATATTGATAAGGATGAATGGTAGAAAGTGCTCTGCAAATCATAATAATTAAATGTATACATTTGATGATTAGATAATGCCACAGGTGTCAATATCACTATATTGGTAGATAACACAGATCTCCTGTCATTTATATCTGTTTTATATTTTCTGAAGTCTTATGCAGTATATGTACAAGAAAACAAACATTTTGCTAAAAATAAAATGCTAAAAATAATTATAAATATCTAAAATAGGTTATATATACATTCCAAACTAACGCCTTCTGATAGACTTTAATGGCTTTATTGATTAAAGAGAAACCATATGAGAGTCCAAAAAAAAAAATATTTTTAGGTAGTAAGTACAACTTAAATAATACATCTTCAACTGGAAAAAAAATGATGCAAAAGGATATTATCCAGTTTTGGAAACTTTCCCAAGAAAGAGCAACCCTAAAAAAATTATTTAAAATACAATTGATGAGATTTTATACTCTTACATGCATTCTCAAGAATCTAAGTGTTTTGTTTTCCCCTGCCCCCCAAAACAGAGAATATCTAAAGGGTCATGGATGTTAGATAAGCTGAAATATATATAATTAATCACTACAAGATACTTACCATATAATAATGACTTAATGACAAAAATGCTATCAAGGGTAGCAGGCGCTTTATTTCTACTAATAGATAGGCATTATCAAAAGAGAAACATTTTCTTTCGCAGAGCAGGACTACATATCAGTCTATGTCAGACTAATACACATTTATTTTTCACTTGTTAATATTGTTTTTCTGATTTATGGTATTAGCCATTTCATGTCAATTAATCTCTTAAGAAAACCTGCCCAACAGAAGGCAACATTCTGTATAAATTATCACTACCAGTGAAACTGAAGGAACCTCCCATGTTTAATTAAGGAGAACCATGATTCATTCTTTAACCTCCCCTTCAGATAAAATAATTTTATAAATCTTTTCTTGTAAGTCAACACTCCCTTGGAAATATGCTTTAGAAACAGTTATAGATTTGGAAACTAAAGTTTCTCCATATATGGAATGCAGAAATGACTTGGTAAACAGGTCATAATTAGTGGAACATTATTGAGAATTTCAGCTTTTTCTCACAATGATGAAATTACACTTTCTCTAAATTTATGATTATTTATTAAGGACTTATGGGTCAAATCATTGTCTAAATGACTACTATGTTTGTTTTACATTAACTTATAAACATAACATTTGTTTTAGTCAAGCATTTATCTAAATCAACTATCCATTTGAAGTCCATCTTAAAACCTTCTGGAATTGATAGCAAATAATATACATCCTTGTATTCAGATTGAGTGGGTGTTATCTTGTAGTGATTTAGTAAAATTAAATAAATAAATAAGAAAAGAGCTAAAGTTCTTTTTTTAGTCTAGTTAACATTAATTTACAGAAGTATAATTTACATAAAATAAAATGCAGAGATCTTTAGTATTCAGATTGATGAATTTTGACAACTGCATGGATCCACATAATGACCACCTAAAACAAAGCAGAACATTTCTATCATCCCATAAAGTTCCCTTCTACCCCTTTAGAGACTATCATCTGAGATGCAGCTACTTTTATCTCTCTCTCTATCTATCTATCTATCTAGAGAGAGAAATTTAGTGAGTACAAGTGCAGTTTTGTTGCATGCATATATTGCATGGTAGTAAAGTCTGGGCCTTTAGTGTAACCATCACCCAAATAATGTATTAAATACACTGTGCACTTTATCATATTCCTCTCCATACTTCCACTCTTCCAAGTCTTCACTATCTATTATTCCACACTATATGTTTATATGTACACATTATTTAGCAATGACTTACTCAAGGGGATGGACTTAAGAATGAAAAGGAATTGTCACATTTTCAGGATCCTTCAGTTTGGTGATTTACTGGTTCAGTTTAGAAAACTTTTCCAAGTGATTATTAAAAAAAAAAAAAACAATGTTAAACAAATAAATGCTAAATTTTTAAACAAATGTCAAAACTGATATGAAATTTTTTTTTTTTTTTTTTGAGACAGAGTCTTACTCTGTTGCCCAGGCTAGAGTGAGTGCCGTGGCGTCAGCCTAGCTCACAGCAACCTCAAACTCCTGGGCTCAAGCAATCCTACTGCCTCAGCCTCCCGTGTAGCTGGGACTACAGACATGCGCCACCATGCCCGGCTAATTTTTTCTATATATATATTTAGCTGTCTATATAATTTCTTTCTATTTTTAGTAGAGATGGGGTCTCGCTCTTGCTCAGGCTGGTCTCGAACTCCTGAGCTCGAACGATCCGCCCACCTCGGCCTCCCAGAGTGCTAGGATTACAGGCGTGAGCCACCGCGCCCGGCCTAAACTGATATGAAATTTGAGATAGGGCACTAGCATATAAACATATTCAAGTCTTTTCTCCCTTTAAAATCTAAATTGAGCTCTTCAGCATCTCCTTGCCATTGCTCTCTCCTTCTCGCTTTAGTCAAGCATTTTGAAAAGTAGCTCATACCTACTATTTCCATTTCCTCACTCTCAACATACTTCTTAGTTAATATGATCTGATTTTCACCTTTACTAATTTACTATGCTAGTGCTTGAATTTTTAAATTTAGTGCAATTTTCCTTTTTCTGATAATGACCCTTTATTCTCTTGTTACTACTCTGATCTCTATATCTTTTTTGATTGAATTCTCTTTCTTCACCTTGTGTCCTTACTTTTAAAACAACCTGGCCCTGAAGTCATTAACCTTCATTGGTTTATATATGCCTGTGAAAATCTGATGAAAGCTATAATTCTCTTCTTGAAAATTGCATATGCACAAATATTGCTACTCTTTAGCAGACTATTTCATTTTGTTCCTCTTGACAGCTACTACCATGTTATGCCCTGAAAGATAAAAATCACCTCATATAGATAACATTAGTTTAGATGATTTTCTTATGATTCATAGATATTTATCTCTATAAAGTTCTAAAGATACTTCATGTTGGGATGCTATAACTGAATATCTCATATATATCAAGATTCATCAAATTCTCCCTAGCCTGCAAATCTTCCCCACACTGCTTATCTCTAATGTGTTCTCTCAGTAGGTTCCATTGCTACATTCTACGCCAGAATCTGGCAGTAAATGTAAACAATATGTAGAGCATCTATATCTGTTTCCCTTCTCAATCCTCTACAATCAACCAGTCATCCTTTTCCATGAAATGATCCACCTAAATACGCTTCCTTTATGCCCTGTTTGTCCACCTCTGCTCTATTCAAGATTTTTCACCTTGCATTGTTATTTTCAGGTCACCTCCTACAAGCATTCTCCATCCAGCTGTGAGAATAAAGTCCTAAAAATGTAAGTCTGAATGTATTTTCTTTTGCTTTAATCCATTGGCTGGTTCCTTATTACTTACAGCTCCCTTTTATAAGAGGTGGTAGGGTACCTCTTAGGATCTTATTCCTACTTTTTTCTTCATTTTCATCTCCTTCTATTCTGTTCTTTCTTATTTTAAGCTGGTTATACAGAATTGCTTATAATTAAGTTAATGGCAATTCAGGAAAATAAAGTCTACTAAGTTAGGAAAATTATAAAAATTATTCACCAAATAAATTAAAATCACTATCAGGAGAAAAAAGTGTTGATAATGATTATGAGGTACATGTTTCTTGCTAGTATAAGGTGACATTATAAATACTTCTATATTACAGTGTCATCAAATTTCATATAATCTATTTTTTATTATGTTGAGTCTTAATTGATTGTCATTTATATGAGACAAAAGCATTGAATATTGGCAATTTCCTTGGGTTCAGCAATTCTGTTACCTCTGAACTATATTTCTCCAACTTTCTAATTGGATTCATTTACATATATCACACACACACACATACACATACATAGAGGCATATCTTCTTTTACTAGGCTTCTTTTTATTGCACTTTGCAATAAAATTATTTCATTTCCTACAAATTGCAAATTTTTGCAACCCTGCATCAAGCAAGGCTATTGGCACCATTTTTTTCAATAGCATGTGCTCACTTTGTGTCTCTGTGTCACATTTTGGTAATTCTTCCTATATTTCAAAGTTTTTCATTACTATTACATCCATTATGGTTATATGTTATTAGTAATCTTTGATGCTACTACAGTAATTATTTTGGGGTGCTACAAACTACATCCATATGAGACAACAAACCTAATCAATAAATGTGTTTAATCCGACTGCTCCACTGACCAGGCATTCTCCCATCTCTCTCCTCCTTAGGCCTCCATTTTCTCAGAGATAGAACAACATTGAAATTAGGTCAATTAATACTCTACAATGACTTCTAAATATTCAAGTGAAAGGAAGAGTCATAAATCTCTCACCAGAAATCCAAAGCTAGAAATGGTTAAGTTTACTGAGAAAGGCATATTCTCAGAGAGCTGAAATATTGAGAGCTGAAATAGGCTGAAATCTAGGCCTCTTGCACAAGTTTGCCAAGTTCTGAATGCAAAGAAAAAGTTCTTGAAGGAAATTTACGGTACTACTCCAGTGAACACATGAATGATAAGAAAGCAAAAGAGCCTTACTACTGATATGGAGAAAGTTTGATTGATCTGACTAGAAGATCACACCAGCCACATTTCCTTAACCCAAAGCCTAATCCAGAACAAGGACCTAACTGTCTTCAATTCTTTGAAGGCTGAGAGAGGTAAGGAAGTTGAAGAAAGATTTGAAACTAGTAGAAGTTGGTTCATGAGGTTTAAGGAAAATGTCCTTGTCATAACATAGAAGTGCTAAGTAAAATAGCAAGTGCTGATGGAGAACCTGCAGCAAGTTACTCAGAAGATCTAGTTAAGATAATCGACGAATGTGGCTACCTAAACAGTAGATTTTCAATGTAGAAGAAATAGCCTTCTGTTGAAGGAAGATGCCCCCTAGGACTAGCTATAGAGGAGTGGTCAATGCCTGCCTTCCTTCAAAGCTCTGGGGACAGGCTGACTCTCTTGCCAAGAGCTAATGCAGCTGGTGACTTTAAGTTGAAGCCAATGCCTATTTACCATTCCGAAAATCCTAGGACCCTTAAGAATTATGCTAAATATACTCTCCCTGTACTCTACAAATGGAACAACAGAGCCTTGGTGACAGTACACGTGTTAACAGTATGGTTTACTGAGTATTTTGAGCCCACTGTTGAGACCTATTGCTCAGGAAAAAAAAAAAAAATTCCTTTTGAAATATTACTGCTCATTGACAATGTACCTAGTCTCCCAAGGGTTCTGATGGAGATGTACAAGGAGATGAATGGTGTTTTCATGGCTGCTAACACAAGATCCAGTCTGCAGGCCATGGATAAAGGAGTAATTTTGACTTTCAAGTCTCATTATTTAAGAAATATGTTTCATTAGTCTATAGCTGTCATAGATAGTGATCCCTTTGATGAATCTGGGAAAAGTATTTTGAAAACCTTCTAGAAAAGATTTGCCATTCTATATGTCCTTAAGAACATTGATGATTCATGAGAGGAGGTCAAAATATTAACAATAACTGATGTTTGCAAGTTGTGGACTCCAACTTTCATTGATGACTTTGAGAGGTTTAGAATTCGGTGGAGGACGTAAGTGCGGATGTGGTGAGAATATCAAAAAGACTAGCATTAGAAGTGGATATTGAACATGTGACTGAATTGCTGGAATCTCATGATAAAACTTGAATGGATGAGAAGTTGCTTCTATGGCTGAGCAAAGAAAGTAGTTTCTTGAAATATAATCTACTCCTGGTAAAGATGCTGTGAACATTGATGGAATGAAAACAAAGCATTTAGAATATTGATAAACTTACTTGTTAAAGCAATGGCAAGGTTTAAGAGAAATGACTCCAATTTTGAAAAAAGTTCTATTGCGGGTAAAATGAGACCAAACAGCATTGCATGCTACATAGTAGTCTTTTGTGAATGGAAGAGTCAATTGATGTAGCAAACTTCATTGTTGTCTTTTTTTAAGAAATTGCCTCAGCCACCACAACCTTGACTACCACTCTGATCAGTCAGCAACCATCAACATTGAGGCAAGATCCTCCACCAGGAAAACAATTATGAGTCACTGAGAGCTCAGATGATAATTTACATTTTTTAGCAGTATTTTTTAACTAAGGTAAGCACATTGTTTTTTAGAAATAATATTATAGCACACTTATTAGGTTACAGCAGAATATAAACATAACTTTTATATGCACTGTGAAACAAACAAAAAATCTGAGTGACTTGCTTTATTGTAGTATTCATTTTATTGTAGTACTCTGTAAACAAACCTGCAATATCTCTGAGGTATGCCAGTACACACACACACACACACACACACATTTTTGTCTCTAAAGTAAATGCATCATATCTAATATGCATATTATCTGTAGTAATTTTATATCTTAATATATGTCAAATAGAGTGATAACAGGGGTCAGCAACCTTTTCTGTTAAGGGCCATTTGCAAATATTTCCAGCTTTGGGGACCATTCTGGTTCTGTTACTACTACTTATATCTGCCATTATAGCACATATTCTGCCACAATACAAAATGTATGGGCATGGCTATGTTGCAATATAATTTTATTTATGGTACTAAAATTTGAATAGTATAAAATTTTACATGTCACAAAATATTATTTTTTAGTGTTTTATTCAAACTTTTAGAAATGTAAAAGCCATTTTAGTTCATAAGCCATATGCAAGAAGGTGGCAGTAGGCCAGATTTGGCTTGTGGTCCATAATTCACCTAATAATATAAATCTCAAAAAGCTGCCCGATCATCATTTAATGCTATTAGCAGCACAAAGCAGATCTTTTGACCTTAAGACTTTTAAAAAATGAAATATTTTATTGTTTGTACAAAGCAAAATTAAAGAAAATATAAAGCTTATTTATCCTACTACTCCAGGTTTCAGTTTTCTCATAATGAATGAGAAGAGTGACAGATTAGGACTATAGTTTTGAAGCTTCTTTTGTAATTCTGTGATAATGACTTTATAACTATCTTTTGTATTTTAATGAAGTGTAAAATATTTTGACATCAGCAATCTATTAAACCCTAAATGATGGGGCTTTTTTGAAAAAAACACTTTTGAGTCTAAACAGCAAAAACTTCATGTATTGTATTAATTGGAGAAACAGTATGAAAAATATCTTGCAGTCTCGCACAGAGTAAAACCCATTTGACTTAATTTTATTTTAGGGACAGCATTGTACCTAGAAGAGACAGGGATATCTATACACATGCACATATGCATATAATTTTAACATATTTTCCCAATGAAGAATTCATGTCAAATGAAATAAGAACTACCAATATGGAACAAAAACTCAAATGAAGAATAATAGCTAAATTTCAAGTTTTTCTTGTTATGCTGTTTTGAAGTTTAAATATACCTTTGATTTTTTTTTTTCTAGAAAAATAGACATGAGGCAGTATGGGCAAAATCAAAGGCAGAAAATTTGATCCTCAAGTACACATGTCCTATATCATTACAGCATAGAGGATATAACCATAGTGTCAATGGGATAGTATTGCCTTGGTTTGCTACAGGGAAATGTATTGTGAGAAAATTATCAGTTTAACCATATAGGGATAGCTTTGGAAAAGAACCCAGGCCTCTCAAAATACTGTTTAAGATAAAACACTTAACTTTTCTATAAATTTCATCACTCTAATTCACATTTATTCAGATGATATAGGAATTTAAGGTTTGGAAAAATTGAAGATCAATAAATGTGAATATTCAGGGATGACTTCATGAAAAAAGTCTTGAGTTAGACTTTAAAAGATGGATCAAACTTGGAGGCTTGCAACGTAAGGAGAATCTCATTCTAAGTAAGAGGAACAGTGTGAGCAAAGTCCAAAAAAGTGGAAATACTTATGAAACATGAGGAAGTTTATCTGAACATAGTGAAGTATTATTAGAGAGAATTTAAAGTTAAGAATGCATGGACAAATGTTCAAATTATGGAAGACCTTAAAAGTCTGCCAAAAGGGGTGGCCTTTTTCTACCTGACAATAATGAGAAGTTACAAAATTTTTTAATAGTAGAGTGACATGATTAAAATATTTGAAAAAGGTTATCTTTTAAAAAGGCACTGAAAAGACTGGAGAGGGGGGTGGAAGTAGTCAAATCACATAGGATGCTTTGAAATTCAATTTGGACTTTATAAATTTCTATTCAAAAAATGAACTATAGCTAGAGATGCAGGAGCAATTAAATATGGCACTGAAACATTTTATAACAAGATTCATTGCCTAAGATAATTCATCTTTCAGTTTATACCAAAATGAAGTTAGCACTCAACCAAACAAAGCAAAATTGAATTCAAAGGATAGACTTCAGATGCTAACACAAAATCATCTACATATATTTAAAACTAGCTAGTTGGCTATTCATTAGCATTACAGCAGAAACCTGTTTAACAAAAGTGGCTCAGAGAGGTTAAACATTTACTGATCAGGCATTTGTCCTGTTAAACTTAAAACAGGAATTTATGGGATTTTCTTAAGTATTAATAATATAACGTAGGAAGTCTCAGATTATGTGAAATATAATTTCTTCAAATTTTTATGAATACAAGAATATTGATATAAATAAAATACATTTTTAATAATTTCAAAAAGAATGCAGAAGTTAAAGGCCCAATGCTCTTTTAATATTCAAATTATACTTAATTTCTTCTATAAGTAGGTATGTATTTTTTAAGATTACAAAAACTCTTAAAGGTAAATATGGTCTGCTATCATTTAATGTGATAGTACATATTTTTGTACTATCACATTAAATGATTCATTTTTTCATGTGTATGAAGGATACATAATAACAACATTAGAAATATTCCAGAAATATTTTCCAGCTTACTGGACTAACTAAAAAATTAATAACGCAACCACTATTTTAATTAAAAAAACATGAAAGGGGTTCTTAGCTCATGGATTTTGGCTCAAAGAGAAACAAAACAAAGCAAAATATCAAACAACAAAAGAGCACTTTCTAATAAAAATAATAATACTGTTTATTCAATTTTTTTAATTTGATCAGCACTTTCTTATAGGGATTCAGCTAGGATTTACATTTAAATTTTGTGGATCCTTCAGAACATGATTTTAAAACTGAGGAAATAACTTTAAATTAATATAGTCTCAGATATTTCTTCCAATATAATAATTAGTATGACCACCTCATAGACAAAGACATTATACTCTAATTCCTTACAATAATGATCAGTAACTACTGTTGTTTCTCAGTAAGCATGTATGTGGATTTAGACAACAAATTTTCTAAGATGATAGAATTAAAATCTCTTTGGTCATTACTATAAATGAATTAAATTTTTCCCGTGGCAAAGTGAATTCCTGAAATCACAGCAGAAGTCATACATTTTTTACAAGTACGATTCCTCAAAATGTAGTCATGGTATTTTGAAATAGTTAAGCTCATTATTATAAAAGAATCATTTATAAATATTTACAGTATACCATTAGTGACACACACACACACACACACACACACACATATATATATCTCAACACAAAGGACATAAAGAGAGAGTAGATAGAAACTGACCTCATTTACTGTGGCATAGTAGCTTTCATGCTTGAACGTGGGTGAGTTGTCATTCCTGTCTCTCACCACGATTCGCACTTCATGGTAGATAACAGTGCCCACTTTTTTGTTGATGCACTGGACTTGTACCACAATGGAGTGTATGTTCATTGGTGGCTGCAATATAGAAATTGTATCCTTTAAAATACCACTTTCTCATCAAATGCACTTGTTCATTCAATACAATTTTCTATACTTGTTTTTATTTCATTATAATAATCAAGAAAACATTGATCATTTTTCACTATTTTAAGGACAAGAAAAGACAATCATAACCATTACATTGCTCAATTTTATATCTCCATATATGGATTTCAGGTAGCATTACGTGCACAGAGGATGGCTGACGGAAACAACCACAAAGCTAATGCTTAGATTTGATGGGATGAAGAAAAGTTTATCCCTCCAAAGGTTAAAGAATTTTTTTAAAAGTGTTAATAAATCTTTGGAGAAGAGAAGTTGAATAACATTCATGTTCATTTATATTTTTGTTAGAATATTCTATGTTCATTGCTAATACAAATTGCATTATTGATAATCAAAAGAAGAAAATCCACAATCCAACAAACCCAGCTAACTTGCTCTATATATTTAAACACTTGTTTTGCTAATCTTTTCTTCTCTTCAAATGTATACCTATTATAAACACACGCACAGTGACTATCATCCCATGTTTTTAAATATAGATTTACTATGTGTTGGTATA
Organism: Eulemur rufifrons; assembly: GCF_041146395.1. NCBI lineage: Eukaryota > Metazoa > Chordata > Mammalia > Primates > Lemuridae > Eulemur > Eulemur rufifrons. The sequence goes on along the minus strand of NC_091010.1, from coordinate 34,298,417 downwards.
TACAACTAAGAAGCTATGTTATATGTGATTTAACAATACTCCATTATAAGTTTATAGCAAAACTTGTCTAAGTAATAATATAATGAGATGTTTCAGGCTATCAATTTCTGTCATAAAGAATGCTTCAATACATACTATACATAGTATGTGCTCACTTGCCTAGTTATTCTTTATGATAATTTCCTTGAAGGGGAAAAGTGTCATGAAAGGGGGGCTTACTTACTCAGGTCAAATGGCTAAGAACTTGTAGACATGGGACTCACACCTATATCTGTTTGACTGTGGAGTCAGAGTATTAAATGCTACACATATTTCTTTGTGATTTTTAAAATCTCTTTTGAGCTCATAAGATTTTCCCTCTAAATATATCATTTTATCAAAATGACCTATCCTGGCCACTCCATCTTAAATACCTTGTCTCCTGCCTGTCCTTTCCTTTCAACTTTCTATTTATTTTCCTTTATTGCATTTCTCATCCACTACTTGGCATATTATATATCGTATATATTTGTTTCAGTTTGTCTTTCTTCACTAGAGTGGATGCTTCATAAAACTTGGGTGTTATTTAGTCATTACTATATCCCTCTATCCTGTAACTAGTGCTGTGCCTGAGACAGATGAGCATATACTATCCAGAATCAAACAGCTTGGTTTTCCATTATAATTCCATAAACTACAAACTGTATGATCCGGAGAAAGGAGCAAAATCACTCTGTGCTTAGTTTGTCCATGTCTAAAAATGGGGACATAATAGTTACACCAATGTGAATCATTGTAAATATTACATAGGATTATCGTGTACTGGGTGCATATTAAACACATAATGAATGTAAACTATTTATTGACAAAAAGCTAAATTTCCAAACAGTGAAAGAAATGAAATCTATAAAATATGAACTAATAATTTTAGATTATAAAATAATTAAATATTTTTATTAAAACCAGTTGTAAAATAAAGCAATAATCCCTGGAAGCTAGGATACGTTCATTAAAAACATGCATGCCACTTTTATAAATAAGAATGCTCCAGAAGCTACATCTAAACTGAAGCAAAGCGTTGTTTAATCTTAAGTTATTTTATGGCCAAAAAAGACAGTTGGATTTATTTGTATCCGTCTGAATAATGGTACCTAGAAAGAATAAATGAAGGCATTATTGACATACAAAGAAAGGTTTTTAGTGAATTGCCACATAGTTCTGTGTTCTAATATCTACCTCATTTCACTTTTAATCACTGATATAAAAGAAGCCATTAAAGTCATGTGTATAAAATCTGTGAATGTCACAAAGTTCAGAAAGTATATAAAACATTTAATGACAAAAGACAAAGTTCAAAGTCATCTTAATAAGTCAGAATAGTGGGTTACAAAAATAGTAAATTTCCACAATAATAAATTTAAACCCTCCAATTTGTAATATAAAATAAAATCAATCATCCAAATATAATTAATGTGAAAATACAATCATGAAATCTTGATAGCTAAAAGTTGATTTTACATGCCCACGCTGCGGGAACACTAATGCAAATGTTATATTCATTAATACTATCAGGTGCAGAATAGGTGGATTATAAAAGGCACCATTTTACAGGTGATTAGGAAGTGCAGTTTGAATACTTTGAGAATGTATCATAAAATTTGAAGATTTTTAAACTAAAGAAGACAAGATTTGCCAGACATCTAAATGGCTGTTATGAAAATATCTATTAGCTTATTCATTGTAGTTCCACAGAGCAGAAAAAAATAAATAAAAAATATTATAAAGCGTATTTTCAGTATAAGTTTTCTCTTAATCCAAAGTGGCCCAAGATGGAATGGAGTATTCCATAAAGGAAGATTCATTGCTGAAAATTTGCAAACTTCAGTATAAAAGACCATTTAAAAAGACTACCTCTTAGACATTTCCTGGAAATGATATGAATGAAATGACCTCCATATTTAATACCAGATTTAAAGTGTTTGCTTTAATAGTCTTTTAAAGATAGGTTCTGCATATTTTAGTTGTAAAGTAAAAACAAAAACATGTACTATTAGCCCTTGGCATACCTGTTGGAAGACAATCAGGTGAGTTATGTTCATCTAAAGTTATTTATCTTCTAAATATTGCAAGAGAGACCTATAAACTCATTCCATCTCAACTTCTAATTCTGCATTGAGTGGTAGCGCTGGGACAGAAAGGTCACAATCTTTTCAAATAGAGGATCAAATGTGCTGTGCACTGAACCCCCATTTAGGCCTGCTGAGTACCCATAAATTAGATATAACCAGGTCACCCAGAACTGTTGTCACTCTCAAATTTAGCTCCCTGTGCAACTGTTAGTACTGTAGCTAGAACTTAGACGGCAATAAATTCTAACCATAATGGATAATGCTGAAGGCAAGAATTCCCCATGGCTAATATATAACACACATTGTAATTTTGTGTTGGAATAGATTCTATTCTGCTGTATAAGGAGGTCATAAATACATCGAGTACAGTTCTACTAAGTCCATTAGTGAGAGTTTAGGGACTCCAAAATGCTTAAGAATGTGTTAGGGAAATTTTGGTTTATCTTTCATAACTGGTGGCAAAAATAAGTCATGGTAATTTTATCTTTTATGATTCTCTTTAATTGCTTCATTCATGAAACAAAGAAACAAAAATCTGTGTATAAATAGTATTATGGTAATTATTTAGAACAATTACCATTCACATACACCTAGACATGAAAACTATTCTTTCAATTTAAAAATGAAGCTTAACATAATACTCTGAATGTATACTTGGATATTTGTGTATCAATGACCCTGTGTGTATACAGGTTTTGCTATGCATATCAGTAATGATACACATCAACACTCAATAGTGGTTAGCATTGAAAAGTGGGTTTGGAGTATGAAGTATTATAAAGGAAGAAAATATGCTAACAAATATGTACAAATTTTGTAGCTAAAAACCAAAAATATATAATAGAAAATTGTCTATGAGTTTCTCAATCACTTAGGATTCAACATACAAAGTAAATTTTTTTATAAGGGATTTGTTATGTGCACAGTGTAGATTATAACGCACATCTTCAATATAATGTCGATTTTTTTTTTTTTTTTTTTTTTTTAGAAACCACACTATTTGGAAGTCTTAATGATTTAGGGGAAAAAATATTAACAAACTTGTAAGAATTGATTTTATTTTGCATAAAGTATAGGCAATGTTTATCCAATCCTAACATGAATGAATGGTTTTTGTCATGATTTTTCTGCCTATATACTTACTACCTTTACAAAGTAAATAATCTTCATTATTTCACAAATAATCTGGAAGACAGTGAAAGGAAATAAGACAGTGTGTTCCAGAAATGATTTTTAAATAAAGAAACAAACTTAAAGGAAATGGCTGGCCAGAGTTGTATCTTCTACAAATTAAGTTTCACAATGAATAATAGTATATTTACAGAAGAAATTGCCTAAAAAAAATTACCAATTTGAAAATATAATTAGGTAGATGCAATATGTAGATAAATTTGTAGATTTTTCACAATGAGTTATTAAGGACATTCAGTCCTTTTAATTGTAGGTATTTGTTATATGCAAAATTCAATGTGGGCTGGGATTAATAAGACATAGTCCTTGGACTCTAACAGCAAACTCTGTAAAACTGATATGTGATGAACATAAATAACTATATGAAAGGCAAAAGGATATTAAAGATTATGCATTTTAGAACAAGGAATTGTATACAAGTGTTATCATTAGAAATTAATTTATATAAAATTACTATTTAAGTCATGTCTTAGAAGTAGATAAAATTCAATTGATAGTAATGGATATAGTGAATTCAGAACTTTGGTTGGAAAAAATATCAGGGAATGCATGGTAAGAAAAAATTAGACAGTGGTTAGGGAACAACAATTAGCTCAATTTTCTTAGATTATAATCTATCTATTTCTAAATAAAAATAAATTATATAGACAAGATGAAGCTTGAATCTAGGAAACCTCAAGGCCAGATATAAAACTGTTTGCAATGAACAGCTGTCTCCTGACAAGGTCAGAACTCTGGGGCACTAAATCTAATAGAACAGGTTGAATCAAGAAAGATGGTAGAGAGGACAATTAGATTATCCAAGTGAGAACTAAGAGGACTTGTGCTAAAGTGATGCTGATGGATGCAGATCCAAGATAAAATGTGGAGATAAAACTAGTAGACTTAGCAGTTAAATGATTTTGGCTTGGCCAGAGAAGTCAAAGCCTTTGTCTAGCTACCAAATTAGAGTCTGAAAGAAAAGAAGTTAAGATGTTTGGTGTAGTCATGAACACAATTTCTCTTTGTTCAAAAGCTTTCAAAATTTTGCCCAGAATTTTCAGACAAGTAATAAAGGTCTGTGCCAGAGTCATATTTTTTCTATTATTATTTTAATTATTGATGTTATCATGACCATTATTATCTCTTGTCCAATACTGATTGGAGAATATTAGCCAAGTGAGATAATAATTTTGCATTTCAAAGATTCTTATGTGATGTTCCTTTATTACTGGGACTCTTAATTTTCCCACCAGACATCGTATTACGGTTGTTTTATCATTAGTGACTTTTGATTTTGTATCTTTACCTTTTTTTAAGTATAATTTTAGTAAACAAAAACCAGAGTAGGAAATAAAAAAATGATGACCATCAGGAAAAGAATTATAGACCAGACTTGAAAATTGTCAAATATTTCATATTCATATAATCCCATATAAAAGTTTTCTAATTAGATACAAATATTTTGCACTTAGACACTTTTATGCTTTATTTTTACATTCAGAAATTTTCCTGAAGATCATTAGTTTATCAGCTTATTTTTTAACATTTAATGTTAAAAATATTTTTTGTTTATATTAAGTTTTCTATTAGTTCTATGTGGCCATAATTGTTCAAATGTTCCCATTAAAAGAGAGTTTATGGCCTCAAAGAACAAAGAGTAGAAAACATGATTTGGAATAATCTCTCTGGCAAATACGCTTTTTCCTAGCTACTGCTGAAAGGAGAGGAATAATTGAATATGGATCTACCACGTGACCGCACCCCTACTTCTCTGGCTATAAGCAGTCTTTAGTAGCCATTGTACTGAAACTTTATAGGGAATGGGCATGGTTTGAACATAAAAAAGAACTAAAGTCAAGTGCAAAACAAGGAAACAGGAGAGCAAAATCATAAGTATTCAAAGGAGTCTGATCTGCAGGGATGAAAATAAAGAATACACAAAAAGAAAGGTCGAGACTAGCTACCAAATGGTCCAAGACCAACTCGTATTCCTCTGTCCCTGATAAACTTACAATTTTCCTAAAACCAAATTATTTTTCATTTTTATGTATTGAAAATCTTAATACTCTCCCTATCAACTTGAGTTCATTCGACGGTATTTTTGTCTTTTCCTTATAAGCCAAAGAACTTTGATTAAAATCTGAGTATTTTTTAAAAAGCATCATTGTTTGCCAAAGACTCAGGGCATAATTTTCCCCCAAAAAATTTCCAGAGAAGTTTTCCATTAAGAAATATTAAAATGATCATAACATGGAGCATTGGCAGTTATTAGTAGGGTCAAATCCTGATTGTTGGCTCTTTTTTGCTCTTCAGAGCAATCATATATTTATTGCAATTCATTGTATTCATAAAACAAGCAATACAAAGAATTTTGGCAACAATGTAAATAATTACGTTTCCAGTAAATGCCTTATATTTTAAAAGAAAATATGAAACTTTGGTATTTATTAATAATATAGTTATTTAATAATATATATTTTATTAAAATTTAGCCTTTGGAAGCAACTTTTAAACAAATTTTAGACATAAATATATTTATATATGCACATATTTATATTACATAATTAATCTATACTATGTTAATACTGGAGAGTATTTTTTTTTTACAAATGCAGTCTATGTGAGAACAGTACACACTCACAGTTATTTCAAATGAATTATCTGCTTTTTTATAGAAAATGGTAACTAAGAGCATAGAGAAGCATATCCAGGAAAAAAGATCATATTCTAAATCAATATAAATAATGTTAAACAACAAAGTAAAGACAGACAATAGTTTTCCAAGTAGATTAATGTCATTTTGAATGTTTAAATTGTATTATTATTTTATTTCAAATGATGATTTAGTGATATTGGTGTGGAAACATTAGGTACCATATATCAAGAGGAACATTTAGCAAAATGCATGTAACTCTCTATCCCAGTAATATAATTAAGGTAAATGAATTTGAATTTATAAAAAAACTAGACAAGTGTACAAAGATATATGTACAAAAATTTTCACTGGAAAATTTTTGTAATCTTTAAAAACTGCAAACATACTTGAGGTTCAAATTAAGGGACTGGTTTAAAAAATCCCTAATTCATTCATCCAGTAAAACATTATACAGCTATTATATTAAAATTAATTTATAAACATTCATTCATATTGAAATATGTGTATTATAAATTACATGTAAAAAGTAAGCTGAAAGCATAATGTATAGCATGATCCAATTTTAATTAAGAAATATTATAAATATATATAGAAACATGCATATGCTTGAAATAATATGTGGCAGGATAAATGCTAAATGTTATTTTTCCTCGATGGCAAAATTACTTTTGCATATATGATTTTTTAAATTTTTGGATATGTTTACCATAAGCTTATATTATTTTGCAATTCAATGAGATTATAATTTCCAGTTGTGCTCAGATTTGGACTAAAAGCATTGATTTATTTCACCACTTTCTAACAGCAATGGTCTGTGCTTCACACAAAATAGGCACTGGGTTAAGAATTTTCAGAATAAAATGCTTTTATGCTTTGATAAATGGACCCCTAAAAGCACTATGGCAATAGGCAATAGTGGCAATAGGAAAACATGATTCACAAGAAATAAAAAAATTCATAGGTAATAAAGGACATTGTAAACTGCAATAAAATAAGAGGCAAATTGAGGTTTATTAAAAACTCCAAACTTTAGACATGAAATAGATTAAAGAATCATAGACTCCATAATCTAATATAAAGGGGATCATAAACTCTGGGCAATGATGTGAGAAGATTCAGGTTCAATAAACTGAATATCTGACATCTGGATTTCATAAACTGGAAACTTGAGGGCAGTCATGCTTAGATATACTCCCTGAGTTTTCTTAGGGTCCTGTACAATTAATTACTAGTTATAATCTCCCACATCCTTTCCCTTTTCTCTGCATGTAAAAAAGATGGAGGTATAAATAGATGAGAACAAATTTACTTTAGAGAGCTACTTAAATCTACTAAAGGTTTTCAGCTTTTTCAGAAATGAGACCAGCAACAACTTTAATTATTTAATTTTTCTTAATAACAAATCACTTATGTCATGCTGCCTGAGAACTACTGGACTGTAACTTTGCTAGGAAACTTTTGCTCACCTGTTCCTTTTTTTACAGCTATGTAAGTACACTGCCACAGTCTCACTCTTCAACCAATCCTTACTACTTTTAGAGCAGTCACCTGTGAATGCACCCACAAAAGTCTGTCTTCAAGCCAACAGCTGAGTGACACTCTCATACTTCACTGTTGTTGGAGAGAAATGGATTATAGTCAGGCTTGTTCTACTTTGCGAAGGTTACTACCTCTTTATTCGTAACACTTTATTCTCTTCTTGATATCTGACAATCTTCCAGGATATTAAAGAGGAAATATCATGGTTATCTCAGGCACAGATATCCCCTTCCTTTATCACTCTTCTTTCAAGGAGTTAAAAAAAAAATAAATGTTGTTGATATATCCAGGAAATAAACTCAAATTATAAAGAAAATTTAATATCATATCAAACACACATAGATATTTATATCATAATAAAGTTACAATACAGGGGAAAAGAAAAAAGAAATTACTAACATCTCTATCCAGAACTCTGCCCGTGCTGTTCAGGAAAAGCATTTGTTTAACAGGATCCAGCAACACCCAGTAATCCACATTGTCCTTTAAAGAGAGTTCTATGGTGGGATCTGGTCCTCCAGCAGTCCCTTTGATCAACATGTTGTCCACCAGAATTGTACCTGCAAACCAAAGAAAATTATCTGAAAACATATTCTACTCATATGCATTCTTTAGCAAAGATCGTGCTCTTAAACCCCTGCTAGTTTACAAATCTGTTTTAAAATAGATCATACTCAATTGTATATTTAGCATAAGACACAAAATATTCTTTGTCAAAAAGTAAAAAAAAATACCTTCATTATACTATTTATAAATGATATTTTGGGGCAGATGAAGGTGGGGAGCAGAGATTCAAACACTTGGGGAATTTCATCATCTATCTCGTTTTCCTTTAATGATATGAATCTGTTTCCTTCTCTGTCCATCACTTCTCACGGGAGTTATTGAATTTTATCCTGAACAAAAGGAAATGCCTAGAATAACAGACTTTGATACCTCAATTCATTCAGTAAGACTTCTGATATGAAGAGAGATATCTGCAAACTAAGAGAGAGGGAGAAAAAGGAAGGGATTTTAAAAAGTAACTGAATCTCCCATAGTGAGAACAGCTTCTTTTTCTTTTATCTTAAAGCAAATCCATAAAACATAAATCTTAATGTGAAAGACAAAACTAGTCTGTAGATATACAATAGAATCCATTCTTCTTTAAGACATGTCTGGGTTACTCCACTAGAACAACACACTATTCCAATGTAGTATTTTGGTGCTTGCTTTCTTATTATTTTTTTAGGCTGAATTATAGACAGTTTTTGAATAAGAGTTGAAAGAGCATATGTCTCTAATCTTTCCTCCTCTGTTAAAGATCCCATGCATTTCATATGTTGAAGGCAAACGGTACTGATGCAACTCAAATTCCATTTTTCCCTCATACAGAAATCAATGATCTCTTTGCCAAATGATAATGCACTATTGCTTAGAGCAATCATTTTCAAATGAACCATTTTATTAAACTTATAGCATATAGAAGAGTTGTGGCTATGCAAATAAAAATGTACCCTCTTAAAGACACTAGAATAAATGATAAATATCTAGGGAACTCATTGCCTTAGGATAACACACAAGAATATATAGAGAACCCATAAATATTAATATGAATCTGGCTTGAAGAATATGATGCAAAATGTATCAGTTGCATTTTCTTAAGGCATAAAATTGGCCTAAATGTTAAACCACAGTATAATTAAAGCAAAAAGAGAGGAGTCTCTTTGGAAGATTTTTCTCAGCAATTGAACAGTAATAATAACAATTTTCTATAGTATTTCCTTATCATATTATTACTAATGGGCTTTATCTGCCTAGGGAATGTTGGAAGGATATATTATTCTTTTGTAACACAAACCTAAGTAATATTTAAACACACACAATCTCTCTCACACACAATTTTCTAAATGGCAGGGGATTTTTTTTTCCTACTTTTTCATACACTAGCACATAAAAATGTAAATACTAAATGAAACTGATCTTTCTTAAATGGCAAATAAATAACCTACAGATAATACACCCCAATGTACAGATCACATGTTAATGGCATTTTCTTACCTATACATATGTTCAAGAATACATTCAAGGCCCTAGTACATACCCATTTGCAAATATTTCACATAATTCACCAGTGAAAAATTATTTGGTGTGTATTTCAATATGTAATTGATAAATTAACTTGGATTTTATTCTGTGATCAAGAAAAAAAAAAGAAATGTACAAGAGACAGGTCAACTAACATTAATGCTTACTCCTTGACACAATAGTGCTTAATAGCAGCAACAGCAAATTTTTTAATAGTCTATATATATAACAAGCAGACTCACCATTGAGCTCTCCTTTATAAAGTAAATGGTTTATAACTAGAAAAAGTTTTTTTAAATATTATTAAAGTAGCTAATGTATCCAGATTTATATTTTATTTAATAATTTCTTCATTTTCATGAAGAAGACCTAAATATTTTTCTTATTCTCAGCTCACCCCTGTGTTCATCAATGATTGAAACTCAGCAATAGGTGTTTCTACTGATGATGTGCTGAAAAAGAAAGAGCTTTGTGTTTTGTTTTTGTTTTTTTTTTTCCCCACATAAGAATACTTCAATCATATTGCCAAAAAATCTCTCAAGATTGTCATGTGCCATGTTGCTTTAGACCAAAAGTTTAGAGGAGAGAGGGAAGACAGCATAGCTAAAGCAGACATGATACAAGGAAATATCTTTAAAAATGTAAAAATAAATTAATGTAGGTGTTCACTCTGGCTTACCTGGACAATTTTTTACATAACATTATGTAGTATTAGGTATTAGTAATCTAGACATGATTTAAAGAACAGCCATGCACATCACTTAACAATGGGGATACATTCTGAAAAATGTGTCATTATGTGATTTTGTCATTGTGCAAACATCATAGAATGTACTTACATAAACCTAGATGGTATAGGCTACTACACACCTCGGCTATATAGTACAGCCTATTGCTCCTAGGCTACAAACCTTCATGGCATGTTACTGTATTGAGTACTGTAGGCAGCTGTAACACAATGCTAAGTATTTGTATATCTAAACATATCTGAACATAAAAAGTGTACAGTAAAAATATGGTATTGTAATCTTATAGGACCACAATCCTACATGTGGTTTGTCATTGACCAAAATGTGGGTATGCTGTGCATGATGGTTCATAGGAGGATGTATATAGATTATATAAAAATATTACACCATTTTATATAAGGAGTTGAGTGTTCCTGGATTTTGGGATCCATATGGGGGGCAGTTCTGGAATTAATCTTCCATGGATACCAAAGGATGACTATATATGTGTTTTATGTGTATTCTGAAAACTAGAGAGAGAGAGAGAGAGAGAGGAGTATAAACCATAACTGGATATTAATGTTTTCCTGGAAAGTTATTTGTGACTTTAAATAGACATTTGTAACAGAAATGGATTACTCTTTAAAAATGCTGTGGAAGTGGTTGGGAGGGGTCCATTGCCTTTCTAATTAACCTAATTCAATGAAGCTTAGAGTAGGTTCTATGGAGAGAGAGAATAATTGACTGGTTGGGTTCATTCCAAACATTAAAGTAAAGAAAATCATACTGTGCATAGAAACCACTACTTGATGCTGTAAAAAAATTAATTATTCAAAGGTGTATAAACAATACAGATTGCACAGAACTCCAACAATCTTTCCCTAGTTTAAGCCAACTGGAAGAATGTTCAGCTACATCATATGACCAGGATCATGCATTGCTTTCTCTTGCATGTTACTCTAATATTTGATTAAAACAAATTAAAAGATAAAAAGTGAAAATTTAGCTAATATGTAGTTTTCCAGTGAGGCTAAGCAATAAACATGGCCACTATTTAGTTGGTATTAAGTAAAATCTTGATTCCAAGATTTTTAGGCCAAAATATGAATCTTATATTCACATCCTCCTGTTTAAAACCTTCCATGACTTTCCTGGAAAGAGTCTTTCTCTTCTTTAATTTCTCTTTCTTCTTGGTTTATAATAATATGAACTACATTTTAGGTATGTGTATGTACACATTGTTTCTATATAACTACTTGGAAGTTGTTATATGGCAGAAATTATATAATGTATGTATCTAGCAACTTCATAAAGAAAATACAAATTTTGATTGGGCTGGATTTGAATGTTAGAAATATATTAACTACATGCAACTCTTGCTAAAGGATAGTACCCATCAAGTCAACAGTAGTTCAATAAAAACGTACAAGTATTAAAAACATGTTGCTTTGCAAAACTATGTTTGTATAATTTTCTTGACAAAAGTTCACAGGATTAAAATGGAAATTACTTAAAGTAAAATGTGAGAGAACACTACAATGTAACAACCAATGATTTGACCCTAGAACCAATTCCCGTAGGTTATAGATACTGATGTAGATATAGATATATAGTCTCTGACATAGCCTGACACTCATAAAAGAGGATAGCGAGCAGTAAGTGTACCACTTAAATATATTTAATATTAGCTAAAACCCAAGCAACTTTCCATGCACAAGCACCTCACATATTCAAAAAATAAGTACAAGCACCTGATATATTGGAGGACCACAAAAAGAGTTATATAAGAAAAAGGAGATGTTAAAAAGAAACTGAGGTGGAATTAATAGGGAGTAATGAAACAATGAGCATATCTTCCAATAACTTCACTTATTTTCTATATTTTTTTGAGTTTCTGGGCTTACTCAAATCCAGGTTTATATTCTAGGCAGAAAAATAAGTAATGTCTTAGTCCTCCCTCATTTCTCCTCTGATTTCAGATATAGTTTGTGATATAAAATATTTGAAATATTTACTCCATAACCAATTTGTACAATAGCAATGTGGTTTTTCAGTCCTCTAGGACTGTGGTCCCCAACCTCCCCAGCCACGGACCGGTACCATCTGTGGCCTGTTAGGAACCAGCCCCTGCCACCACCTGAGCTCCCCCTGCCCACCTGGCCCCAGTCCATGGAAAAATTGTCTTCCCTGAGCCTTAGGAACCAGGCCACATAGCAGGAGGTGAATGGTCGCTGAAGATTTGAAGCTTCATCTGTAGTTACAGCTGCTCCTCATTGCTCGCATGACTGACTCCGCCTCCTCTCTCCCTCTCCCACCCCATCTGTGGAAAAACTGTCTTCCATAAAACCAGTCCCTGGTGTCAAAAAGGTTAGGGACCACTGCCCTAGGAGAATTCTGTATGGTCCTAATTCTAAAGTTAAATCTGATTTCTCTAAAATCACTCAAATAAACAAATTCCATAAACAATATGGCAAAGTTCTTTAATAAGGAATTAGAGTAAAGGACAAAACATGAGGATCTTATGACTAGAGTGAATGACAATTAGAAATATATTACAGAAAAGTGTTTTACTTCTATAGGTACTGTGTTTTTGGAAACAATTAATTAGAGGACACATTGAATGACCATTATGTGCTCCAACCTTGCTTGCTTCTTTAGGCCTAGAAGCAATGAGAGTTGGTAGAATCAGGTCATGGGAAAGATTCTCATCTGCTCCTGAGGAAATGGTCCAAGTACAGTTATTGTATGGTTTTTAGGCAGGGGAGGGCTGACTAACTGGGGGCTAAAAAAACAGGGAGAGTCTATGCTTATTGGCTAGAAAGATTTATGGAATTCAGAGGATCAATGACCTTAGCCTCATTGTTTTCCCATCTTTTGTCTCAACATCTCTCTTTTTCCCAGTGCCATTTCTTTGGCTTCAAAAACCCCAAAGAGTTGTGGTCCTGCATCTCTGCAACATTCTAGTTATGAAAAGATGCGGGACTCCTTCGAAGCTGCCACAGAACCTTCTGGTTCTCCATGTGTGTTCTTATTGTATTTCATAGTTGCTAATTTCACATTTTCCCTATGTACATTTTCTAGGGTTGTCAGGGGAAAACAAATGTAATAACAATTACTACTACTATCATAGTTACTAAACACTTTAGTCACTCCATCTTCCAAAATGGTACATCTTCATTTCATCTCATGGCACCAAGGTGCTAATTTGAGTAACTGTGCTGCTGCGTGTGGCATGGATTAGCCATATGCTATTTGGATCCCCCATAGCCTAGAAATGAGGTTGTCCCTGGATCCTTAATTATATGCACAATCCAATCCAAGAATCTCATTTTGAGTTTTTTTTTTCCCCTTGGAGACAACTCAAGCACCAATTACTGTATTAGTTGGTGTATCAGCAAGAAAAATCACCCTTAAATTAAGATAATCTAATGGTTTAGTAAAGGAATACATAATGGAGACATGAGTAGGGTATAGGGAAACTGTAAGGAATAATATCATACACTGGAAAAACAAGGGATACAGGAAAAAAAAAATCACATAATCCCAAGGGAAAATGTCATATAACAAGAGCCAGATATAGGGAAGAAGGCAGCCAGCCTGGGGAGAACCTAGGCAATACATTCCTGGCTCCAACTTTCCTCCCTCTCTTCATCTTCTCTTTGCTTCGACCAATCATGAAAGCAAACAGAAAGCCAGAGGGCTCAGGGGCCTTCTGATGTAATCCATACAGCCCTGGGCAGCCGAAGAATGGACATAAAGGGCAAATGGACATATCTGCGCACCGATCTACCTGATATCCAGACAGTCTCTCCTGAGTTGGTCTTGTTAAGAGAATCTAAGGTAGTTGATTAAGGAATATAGATTCAGGTGAAAATAAGGAGAAATTTAAGAGAAATGAGGAAATGAGGAGAAAGCAAGGGCTATATAGTATAAGGCATGGTAAAGTTTTGGCATTTAACATCATTTAGTTGTAGTTTCCTTTATGTGTCTGTGTAAAAATCAGCTCTTAGTTATCTAATTTACACTATAGTATAGGTACTTTGTTTTCATCTCTCTCTATCTCCACTGTCAGAACTGCATACACATTTCAAAATCTAGCTTAAGAAAAACAAGTTTATTAGTTTTTTCACTTCTATTGACAGTAACCAAAGATTATACTTATGTGCTTAGATCATATTGACAGAATGTGTCACATTACATAATCCTGCTATATTTTGCTCTGATATGCCTTAAACATCAAACATCTTATAAGATTATTTTATAAGATTATACGATATTCCATTTAACAGTGCTGCTATCAAATTTTTAAAATTTGAAAACAACTCATAGGCTAGGACTATAACAGTCTCTTTGTTTCCCTATGAATGCCACTGAAAGTCTTCACTTGGATGACTGTTAAACCCACTACAGAATGGGGCAATGATCTCAGAAGTCTGTAGGCCGATCTTTTGAAGGATAAGTTAACTATAACTTACTTTAGACCAAATTAGTTTGGCTGGTCACTTGTGAGATACTCCTCACCTCAGGATATCCCTTCTCTCAACTCTAAATAAATCCCTACACAACTTCATTGTAGAGCTCCCAATAAAGGTCCCTTGCTGATGAAAAAATGATCCAATGAAAACACATTCAAAACAGAATGCCCATTATATGTCATGATTGTTGATATGGTTTGGATGTTTGTCCTCTCTAAATCTCATGTTGAAATTTGATCCCATTGTTGGAAGTAGGGCCTCGTGGGAGGTGTTTGGGTCATGGAGGCAGATCCCTTGTGAATAGCTTGGTGTCCTCCCCATGATGAGTGAGTTCTTGGTTTATTAGTTCATGCCAAAGCTGGTTATTTAAATGAGCGTGGCACCATCTCCTCCCTATCCGGATCCTTCTCTCACCATATGACATGCCTGCTCCTTCTTCACCTTTCTCCCTGGTTGGAAGCTCCCTGAAGCCCTCACCAGAGGCAGATGCTGGGGCCAGACTTATATAGTTTCCAGAACGGTGAGCCAAATCCACCTCTTTACAAATTACCTAGTCTCCGGTATTCCTTTACAGCAATGCTAAACGGACTAACACAGTTGTTAGTCAAGGAAAAATTTTCCCTTCATAGAAAAACTCATCAACAGAATTGCTCATGTGTCCACCTCTATTCTGTCACCTTACATACTTTTGAATATATCCCAGTCCGACTTTCATCCCAATGTCCCACTTAAAAAGCATTTGTCTAGGTTACTAGTGACCTCCAGGATGTCAAATTCTGTAGTTAGTTCTCAGTCTTCAGTTTACTTGCTCTATCAATAACATTTCACGTGGTCGATCACTCTTTCCTCCATGTACCTCTATTCACTTACCTTTCAGAAGTCCACACTCTTCTTATTTCTGCTTCATTATTTGCTCCTTCTAAGTCTTCTTTGCTCTTTCACCCTTGTCTCTATGACTTTTATTTCATGTGTTCTTTCTTTTTGATTGTCTTATTCAGTCCCATCTATACTCTTAACTTATGACTCCCAAACTTAAAATCTCCAGTCCAGACCTCTTTCCTAGACTGAAAACACATCCTAACTGCCTCCTCCATATCTCCAACTCATATGTCTAACAAGTAAATCAAATTGAGATCTAATCAAAATGAACTCTGGATCTGTCCATGTATTTCTGTGTCTGTTCCTTGTGTTGTTTTCTTACACCAGCCAAAAGAAGCTCCGTTTTTCCAATCTTTCCAGGCATAAATTGTATTAGTCATTATTGACTCACTTTCTCTCATGCCCCATATCCAGCTCCATATGTATATAATAGGAGAAAATCCTATTACATAAAGAACATATCCAGAATTGGATCCTTTCTATGTTACCTTTATTGTTACTAACTTGATACATGCCAACATTATCTTTTGCTTGGATTATTGGAATAAATTCCTAAATGATTTTCCTAGTTTAGACCTTACCCTGCTTCAGTCCATTTTCAACACAATAGCCAGAATTAGTTTTCTAAAACATAAGTCAGCTCAGAACTCTCTAATGGCTCCCAATCTCTCAGAAAGTAAAAGTCAAATCTTTATATTGTTCTCAAATGCTTGGCATGATTAGTTCTTTTAACCACCAGCCAACATCTATTTCTCCAACACACCATGCTCTCTCTCAACGTAGCCACTTTGCTTTGTGTCCTATTTGTAGAACCTCCTTCCCCAGAAAGACACAAGGCTTATTCCTTTGCCACCTTCTGGCTTATACTCCAATAAACCTTTCCCAATGAAGCCCTCTCTAACCATTCTATTTGATGACCTAACATGCCATATACAATGTACTGATTTATATTTTTCCACTCCCTCCAACATGTGCATACGTTATCATAATATGCATTTTAGCCTCAGGTATCACTCCATGTTATCCCCACCTTTATTTTCTTCCTTCTCCTCAGTTTTCATTTATGCTATTATATAATATTTTATACAGATAAAATTATCCAGAAGAACAAATGTGTTATAAATACATGAATACAATTGGACATATGCATTGCTTCTTCTTGTTTTGCTGTTGTTGGGGCTACGGCAGCAAATATCTAATGAGCCTTTTCAAAAAGCAAAATTATAATAAGTACAAAGCAATAAAAGAGCTTCTCAAATACTATTATGTGTCAAAGTCATTTTATTTCACCTACTCTAAGAATTAGAACTTAGTATAACAAAATGTAGCTCATAACTTTCTAATGGTCACTATTAGAAATGTCCTCCCATTATAACCTCCGTTTGCATCAAGAAATATTTAGGCATTAAAACATATCATCTTTCTCTGTAACCCAACAATTTTATTCCTACTTTCAGAATGAAGAGAAATTCTTGCACATGCGTATCACAAGGAATATATATGAATGTGTGTGTTTGTATGCAAGTGCAAGGAAAAACCTCACCTCTGAGATTTGAGAAAAATGAGCATATGCACATATACACTCACATGTATTATTAGAAGCACATTTATACACACAAATTGATTTTTTCTGTTGGAATATAAAATTTAATAACAGGATAAATTTAACAATGAGTAATGCTTCTCTCTCATATCTTTATAGTTATCCAGAAGCAGCCATTTAATACACATGATGCAATATTCACGGAATCATGTGGGCATCTGGCACAGCATTTAGCAATCAAAGAGTCCCGTTCTCAAACTGTGAACTTGAGCCTCAGGAATAACGAACAGTTCCTTTTCATGTGGCTGCAACTTAAATACAAAGCTCAGGTTTTCTCCTTTTGAAGAAACTTGTCTTCAAGGAATGGAAACAAAAAGCTGATATGCACAGCAGGATGTAATAGTAGGGATGTAATAGTATTAACTAGCAGAGATGACAGTTGGAAAGAATAGATCCTAACAGTGTTTGAAACTGTAGTTCCTGATGTTTATTCTTGGGCTGGGTTACTCTGTGTGATACTTCTGTGTCCTTCCACCAGAGTCTCATTTTAACTTAAATATATTTGTGTTTATATATGCCAAAGGAAATATTTTTATATTTATGAAATAATTATGAAATATTACTTTTTCTAATGTACATTAAGCTAGGGGTTATCTATTTGTACGTATGTTCAGTCAAATCTATTTGAAAATTTATTTACATACTGCTGTATGTCTACTAGCAATTAGATGAAGAAAAAATCAGTTAAGATGAATGACAGAAGTACATACTAAACTACATTACCATTTTTCCATTAGCTTTATTTACAGAAGCAACACAAAGGATTCAGGAAATAGTAAGTAAAAGATGCTACCCAAGACTATGGGTAATTTATGTTCCTTACCGTCAGGCTAAGTGTATCTTATCTGAACAATGATTTCAATATAGCAAAGGACTAGAAGACCATGGAACAGATGTTGGGAATTACTTCTACATGCTAAATGTTTTTTGTTTCTTTTCATTGCCTTTGAGGCTGTTCAATGACAATTATTCTGATATTATTAATACTCTTTAAACTCTACATATTTTCCTCACCTACTGTCTTTTCTTAAGATTTGAAATGTGGATAAATACACTTCTGCCATTTCAATCTCAGAGTTCATCACTAGAACTCTGGACTCTGTGGCTTTTATTATATTCTATTTTATTCTTACATTTCTACTTCTTTCCTTTCAAGCTAAGAAACTCATCCAATAATGTAAAACTTCAATGTCAACAATACGGAATTCCTTCTAGCCAAGCCTTAAGCCTATATGTGAACATCAAATATTTTAAGTATACCACACTAACAGGATATGTGTGTCAAAACTGACATATAAACAAGCACACATACACACAGAGTAAAATATACATATGTACACATATTGAGAGAGAGAGAGAGAAAGAAAGAGAGAGAGAGAGAATGCTGACAAAGAAACCTACACTTCTTATCATAGCAAAGAGCATTGTGAAAGGCGGATGTCAGCATGGATGGCAATGTGACTGAGAAAAACATGAAAAGACATGAATGGAATTTTCATTTCCTCAACATAATATGAAATATTCATGGAAACGTTACCAGTCTCACTATTCCCTCTAAAATTTTTAACAGGCAGAACTGTTATCTTGTCAAGGAGGAATCATCAGCAGAGTGAAAATGCAGGTATATTTTGTTCTGCATGAACTTAACTACTTTATAAAAATTTTACTCTTCTCTAGTTCTGTAATCTCACATGTTTCCCAAATCAACTTTTTTAAAAATATGAAAAATGACACATGGGATACTAAGATGCTTTTCTTGCTCCTTTGTCCTTATACAAAATAATGAGATGTCAATCAAAATTTTGCATCGTTGCAAAATGGGAAAGCTGTTACTCCAGCCAGAGTACAATTAAGGGAAGTGCATCATAACTTTTATTCTCAATACGTGTCTGAAATTCTTAATATAATTTTTAAGTTCGGAGAGCATTTTAATTAATAATTTAAGATGTTTGGATCTTAGATCCAAGCACTCTAGAAGCCTGTTTTAGTCTCTGTATTTAAAAATCTATATAAAATCAGTCTCACTACATGCAAGCTCTCAGCAAACTCTCTGCCCTAGACACACCAGACCTATGAAGCCAAGTATCTTTCCAGCTAATGACAGTTAGTTTAGAAAGTTGTTGAATAGGACACTACAACCATACCTCTAATTGTTACATTATGGAGATTGAAATGATTGTCATCTGAACTACTGTGTTGGGTGGCAAAGCTTTTTTCCTCCCCTAAGGAAGGTTTTTGGTAAAATACACATCTATCACCAGGAGATGCCATTAAGTTCTTAGCACCTACCAAATCATTTACAAGGTGATAGGCTCATGATGGTCCCCATGAAAAGTAGTGAAACAGTAAGAAGTGAATGAGATGGGACACAGAACATGAATATCAGACTTGCAAGTGAATGCCAGAAGAAAAAGATATAAAAGATACCAACTCATTTTTCAAGCTTTATTTCCTTCACAAAAGTTTCCATTCACAATCTTTTCAAATGAAACTGGAGGATGTCTGTTGTACCTTTAAAATATAATCTGTATTTTCTTATCAAAATACCTTGGAACAATATTTTATCCACTATTTGTGATCCACACAAATGAGCCATTCTTCATCAAGTTTTGCCTTGTATTTTTAGTATAAAGAATCCCCTTACTTATTTGATAAAAAGACACAAATAGTACATCAACATAATTCTTAGGGCTCTTATGATAGACAACCCTGTAGCTAATAATGCATATGTCAATTCTATTTCTGGGCTGACCAACTTTGATGCACAAAGCTGTTCTAAAATATGCTTTGTATCCCTCATGTCACCTAGTATTACACTGTTAAAATATGGCTTAATGTATGTTCTAGAATGGCAAAAGGAAAGAAGTAAAAAAGAAAGGAAGAAGGAAAGCAGGCAGGAGATAAGAAAGGAAGAAAGAGAGAAATACGTAGAGGAAAGAAAGAGGAAAAAAATGAAAATATGAGTAACTTAAGTCTAGAATTTATATACAATAAGGCTCTGAAATAGACCTTAGTTTTAGCAGTCATAATAAATATATTGTAAGGAAACTTAAAAACATATAATGATTTTGTCTTAATTTTAGCCTGTGTAGAAACTCTTAAGTCTGATGTTGAGACAGAGAATTCCTTCCATTAGTCATATGAATTACATTCATTTTTACATTTTTATTATATATTATAATATAATATATTGCATTATATATAGACTTCTTGAAAAATAAACATAAATAAAAGGAAAAAAATAAAACTGGTTTTAACTTGCTGGTGAATATCATTTGTAATAAACCACACATACACACGCACACACACACACACACACACACACACAGAAAGTCAGTCCTCACTTAACATCGTTGATAGGTTCTCGGAAACTGACTTTAAGCAAAATGACAAATAGCAGTTACTTGAATAACATTTATAATATTGATGAGAAAAAAAATCAGTTGCCTTATGTATCTTTTTGTTTAAAGTCACAGTTTCAGAGAACTTATCAATGATGTTAGGTGAAGACTTACTGAATATATATATGTACACACACACATGCATATATAGTATGGCTATACAAAATATATTATCTTATAACAATGTTTTCCTATCTTGTAGTAGTACATGAATATCACATTTTACAATGCTTTTAATTATGCTGTATCTTAGGATGTGATTTATTAAGTCCCATAAGTATATCTAATACCGTGTAGAGTATGTGTTTGACATAGGATTACAGATAGATTATATGAAACTGTGGGGAGGGGTTGGTTGGGGGAGTAATTTAAGAAAAGAATTTTGCTGAACCAATATTATCTGTGGGAGACGGGAATATGCCACCACAAAATATATCTCTTTAGTACAAGTATTGTTAAGCTGAAACTAATTAAGAAGGAGCAGATTCAGAAAAGCTCTGTGCCTCTCCTCTATTTGCCTAAAAGCAGGGCATACATTTACAAAGACAAAAGATATGCCACTGCCCCTCTCAACCAAGGATAACAAATGTTAACAACTGAAGAGAACTTTGGACTCTTGTGGGCCTGGAAATGGTATCAGATGAAATGGTACCATCTACATTAACAAGCTTTACAAACTAGCCTTTATCTGGCATTTATTTGCCTTCCCATGAGTTGCTGCCTTTACGGACTCAAAGTTCTTTTTCTTTGTCTTGTCACTTCCTTAAAAATTTACCGTTCTTTGTTGAAGATGCTATATAAGCTGGAATTCAAATCCACTTCTTTGAGAACTACTCACTCTCTTGCTGTCACCCATGTAAATATGAAATATACATGTTAATATCCCTGTCTTTGTTAATCTGTCTTTTAGTACAGGGGCTCATTCCAACTAAGAACTTATAAGGATGGCAGAAAAAACCATTTTTTCTCCCCTGCATATCTACTTGGTATTTTCCTGCTGAGAGAGCAAGTGTATTAATGCAGAATTAACACTTCTGTACTGTTCTTTTGATGCATTTTAATTATAATTCTTAAAAATCTGTGTTTCTGTTAGAAATTGATATGGCATATAGAGGGAAAGGGCAACTTCTTAAATTTTGGAAGTTAATGTACAAATATAAAGTAGAAAAAAGCAGGGGCATATCTTTAAATATATTTCATGTCAAACACAGACATATCCTCATGAAATGTAGCATCAAGGACTACTTAGGCATAAGGATGGTGTACAGAATTCAAAATATGATTTTTTGAAAAAGAGGATTTGATAATCCAAGTATAGATACGCGAAGCTTCTATTCTAATATGTTCTTTTCAAATATTCTCATAGTGGAAAATATCTAGAAAAGTCTGAAGGAAAAAGACATATGTACTATGTTCTTTTGCTTCATTATTTTTATTATGTATTTTAAAGTAACTTTATTCTGCAATATTGTGTATATTCTTGCATTTCTCAACAATTGCTCCTAAATCACAATGAAGTCAAACAGAACAAGATGGCCTTAATGTTCCCCTCAGCCTGACTAAACTTTATACAGTTATCTTCCTGACTATAGGTACCTGACTTCCCTTTATTCAGAATCATTGACTTTAGAAAATTTTCAGTTATAAATTCTTTTTCTGAGTCTTTCAGACATAAATATTCTCCCAGCATCTTATGAAATGTAATCATCAAGAAACTTTCCCTATCTTCCAGTTTGTGTGGAAGGATAGGAGCCTAAATCCATTAAGCAATAATTAACAAACAGATGCCCTAAACACATGGACCTACCTCCCTCCCCCAACCCTCTCTAGCACTTTTCTACTAATTCATCCCAGTGTGTACAAACCCACTTGACTTTTGTTTCAAAAGAGGTGAATTCAGTTTCTCTCCACTATTCCTTGAATAAAGTCTTTCATGTCTATTTATCTAGCACAATTTTTCTTTGAAAGAACCCTAATTAGTCAGGTGTCGTTTGGAATTTGGATTCATTTTAGAATATAATTTAATACTATAAAAAATCTAAATAATCACAAAAAATAAAATAAAACACAAATTTATGTTTCTACCAACATTATATGCATCAAACCAGGCACTTAACAGCAAAGGTATAAACAGCCGTAATAACAACTTTTGTGTTGGTAGAGTTTTTCTTGATGCACTGGATATACTGTTATTCCTGAAATAAAAAAATTCTTTATAGATCGGCCAGAAGATATTTCTGTAAGACAAAAGTTTTAGTAATTATTTCAGGAATTTTAGATATTTCAAAATTAAGATAATCTGTTTTAAAGTCCATGTACAGATTTTCCTAAGTCTTTTAAAGTTAAGGTCAGGTTCCTTGGTGACCTGTTCAAAGATGTGTTGCTCCTTCTATTTCAAATACTCAGCTGGGTCAGGTTTTGGCAAATCAATTTGGCCTACTATCCCAGTTGGTCATAAACATGAGTTTTTGCTATTACTTAAAATATTCTATTCATTGATTACTAGAAATAATTTTAAAGTCTTAGCCCAGACAAATATTAGATGTTAATGTTTTTTAAGCAATTATATGAATTTTAGACTTACTTACTCTCATGTAACTTACTTTATTTTGAGCTTTATTTAACCAGATTTCACGCATTCAAAGTAATCAGATTTAACTTTTAAGTTTCTTCCTAAAATAGAGAAATAGAGTGCTCATGATTTTCGATTTTTTTTATTACAACGTCAACAAAGAAATACTATTAAATAAAATGTCTTTAAATGATTTATATTATCCCCATGACGTGAGTTATGTTATATAAATCAAAATTTGTGAAAACATAGCTCCACACCTCTGCATCTCAATATAAACTTTCATGGATCAAAAATTACCCCCAAGCATGCTTAGAAACAATGACTGAAATATCCATCTCTAGCACTTTTATGCACAATATATTTTTTCCAACAATGATAACCAATATGTTAAAGTTTAGGTGCAAAATGGACAATGTTAAAATCTATTTGAGCAGGGAAATTTTAGAAAAGGTCAAGAACACTTAGATGATTGTACTTTCAATATTAAGGTAATAAAAAGTTATGTATGAAATTTCACCCCCAAATATGTTTCTTTCCCCCATAGAAACTTATCATTCCTGCACAACCTGAAAAAGCAAACAAAAATAAAACTGGTGTTAGAACCCGCTTTATTTCATTTGCTGCTGATTTCTTTGTTTGTTTGTTTGTTTTAAATAAAAAAAAAAAAAAAAAAAAAACAAGTCTTCTATTTCCTAGCTATGGAAAGAATCAAGTATTAGGGCTGAATTAGGAACTAAACATAGGGTCGAATTAAAAGAGACTGCTGAGATAAATGGGCAATTTTTAGTTTTATGTGTACAAAGCTTAAAATTCAAATACTTTTGATGCTCTACTTCAAAAATACTTTGTAAACTATAGATTTTATATCCAAAAATGTGTTCTGCCACAGTATCTCTTTCTCAAAGATTGCTGGTGATTTATTTTAGGCTGAAAATTATTTTGTCATATCCATTTGGTATATACATACGTCTTTCTGATTTTCTCAACAACTCACTGTTAGAAAGTGTTTTCTTTAAAATAAACATTATGTATACATAATCAATTATATCTTTCCACACATACATAAGAGAACATTAAAAAGAAACTGTTTCAGTCAAAACAGTGCCACCTATTCTCACAGTGAAGAGAGTGCCAGACAACTTTTGCAGAACATGGAAAAGATATATGACCGAAGTTCTGGGTGTAACATAAAGCTCTTTACCTACTTAACAGGATAAAAAGTTTAGAGATGGGAGGCTGGGAGAGCTTGGAAACCAAGGATATGGGAAGAAAGGGATATTAAAGTGTGATGAGTCCATCCTATCACAAAAGAGGAATCAGGCTATTTGCATTTTGCCATAAGCTTGATAAGAAGAAATTCTAGGGGGTCTCTCTGAAAAGAACTGAGTTCAGAGAAATTTAGAGAAATTAGCTAACTGGTGTCTGACTTGCACTTGCCAATTTTAATGGGCGTAGAAGTATAGAAGAAGGGCTTTTGTAGGAGAATAAAGGGATGAAATTAGGAAGTAACTGCACACCAACTAGATAAAGAAGGTTCTTATGTGAGTATTTATTTCATGGCATCAGATGTGGGCCATGCAAGAGAGTAAGCTAGCAGGAGATAATCTGAAGTTTAGCCTAAGGGAGTCACCAGGAGGAGTGAGGAGACTTCAGCCACATCCACAGCAATCATAGAAGTAAGTGACCAGATGGAGAGTGTTCCAGCCAGCCCAGGAATTGCCAGTAAAAACTAACTAAAGTTGAGGTCTCCAAAGAATCTGCCAAAGTGGTCCACAATATCAGGTGTCACCAAAACCAGCCAAAGGTTTTAATAGTATGGCAATGACACCTTTCCTTCCTCTTTATGTCTCTTGCCTCTCCCAGCATCAAACCTGGAGGAGCTGAAAAACAGTGTTTCGCAAGTTGAAGAAACAGATGAAGAAGAAGAAGGCAGAGAGAGAGCAAGGTTGTCAAACTCCAGAATCTAAGACAGTCAGGAAAATGATGCTCCCACAACTGATATTCATGGCAGAAAAATAAAGTTGATTTCCATCAAACCTTACAAGTCATACAGGTTAATGTATTTCAGAAGAGGAGATAAAAGTATTTGGCTAAAGTATTAGCAAAAAAAAAAAAAAAAAAAAAAAATACTAGAGGAAGAAATACATATGTAATGACCAGTAAAAGCCAGTGATTTTCCAATGCAACAGATAAAAAGGACCCTTATTTGACAATAAATGTGGGGCTTTTTCATTAAGTAGCTTTAAAATCAAAACTATGTAGGGGGACAATATATTCTTGTTTCACTAACAAACAAATGGATAAAGTCCTTTCTACTATCTTTGTTATTTGCTTTTCAGTGAACTAGCCCTTATTATTTCATTACAAATTTACCATCAATTGACAGTCATAAGATGCATAAATTCCAATGATGTGAGTATAAGTCACATGGTTTTACAAGTCATCCTTAGTTATTAAATAAAATTTTTAGTCAATATACAGTTGTATTAGGCTATAATATATATTAGACAATAATATTTTGAATAATATGTACTCTTTCAGTTCCCTTAACAAGGCTACAGTAAGAGCCTGATATAACTTGTTATTCTTGCACAGTGAAAGTTAATCAAACATTATTTATCCATTATCAAATGAATAAATTTCCATGATAAAGACTAGAGGAAAACAGACTATGAGTTCAGATTTCTTCCAGGTATCTGTCAGCAAAAATTCACCAAAAATTAAAGAAATATGAGAGAGAGAGAGAGAGAGAGAAAGAGAGGGAGAGAAAGAGAAAATGTTTTACCTAAGTAAAGGTGAGTTAAATTCCTTAATTTATTTTTATAGACACCCTCTTCCTCTTCTTTCTCCTCCTCCTCTCCCTCCTCCTCCCCCTCCTCCTCTTTTTCTTCCTTTTCTTTTTCACAATACTTTAGATATGCAAAAACCATTATTAGCTTGTGGACCATACAAAAGCAGGCTCTGATTCATAGTTTGTCAATTTCTGGAATAGAGTCCAGAAATACACCAATAGTTGCCTTTCCACAAACACTTCAAAATAATTTAATGGAGTAAGTTTTTTTTTAACAAAAGGTGCTAAAACAACTGGGTATCTATATAAAAAACAAAATTCAACCTCAACCCCTATTTCCTAACAAACACAAAAATTAATTCAAGAAGGATCAAAGGCTTAACTGTACATACCTAAACTATAAAGCATTTAGAGGAAAATAGAGCAGTATCTTCATATCCTCATATAAGACAATTTTTAGGCAGAACACAGTAAGCAACAACCCCGCCCCCCCCAATACTTTGATAAATTAGACTTTATCAATATTTAAAATTTTTATTCTTCAAAAGATACCTCTACCTAAACCATGCACTGGATGAAAAATATTTGCAAAACACATACCTAACAAAGAACTTGCATCAGTAATAGATAAAACTCTCCCAAAATTCAAGAACATGAGGAGTACTTTTAAAAGGGACAAAAGATTTGAAAGAAATTTCAAGAATTTTCATGTATGACTGAAGAATAACCATGGTGAAATACTCAATATCCATTGATGTAAAATTCCGAATTAGACAAAATTAATATGTAGTGATAGAAACAAAATCAGTGGTAACTTAGAGAAGGAGGTGAAGAGGATTTATTGCAAAAGAGTACGGGGTATAAAATATTCTATATTTTGATTGATATGTTAGTTACAATTGTGTACATATTTGTCA
This sequence comes from Eulemur rufifrons, assembly GCF_041146395.1. Taxonomy (NCBI): domain Eukaryota; kingdom Metazoa; phylum Chordata; class Mammalia; order Primates; family Lemuridae; genus Eulemur; species Eulemur rufifrons. The sequence goes on along the minus strand of NC_091010.1, from coordinate 34,271,505 downwards.
AAATTGCATAGATAACGTTGGGGTATTTCAATGTAGATAAATTTAACTTCAAATATTCATAAAAATAGTATTTACATGGAAGGTGATTCCCTAATAGGTGCAGATATAGTTGAAAAACAGCAGAATATTGATCATTTTTTAATCTGGGTTATGGAAAGATGGTAATTCATTATGGCATTCAATTTATATTGTATAGGTTTTAAATTTTAAGACTCCTCAACTGGAATGCATTTGTCATATGCTTTTGTTGGACTATTCATTCCCTGTAGCTTCTCACTTAATTAGACTGTTTTTACAATCTTAGCAAAACCATCTTCCTATCTGCTATGATTTGAATGTGTCCCCCAAGTTTCATGTGTTAAAAACTTAATCCCCAAATGTAGGTATTGATGACATTTGCAGGGGGCCTTTGGGGGGCAATTAGGATAAGATAAGGTTATCAGGGTGGACCTACCATGATGGGACTGGTGGCTTTATAACAAGTGGAAGAGATATGAGCTGACATCCATGCTTTTGCCATACCACAGGGTGCCTTTCACCATGTTATAATGCAGCAAGAAGGCTCCCACCAGATGCCAGTGCCATACTCTTAGACCCCCAGCTGCCAGAATTATATGTAATAAGTTCGTTTTCTTTATAAATTACCCAGTCCATAGTATTCTGTTATAGTAACAGAAAACAAAGATACCATCTCACAACCAGTTCTGTCTACACTTTGTGAGAATCTCACAGCTGCAATCCTTTTTACATAGCATGTCAATTAAAACAGAGTCTAGATAAAATTTCAGCTATTTAAGCAATCAGGAAAATGGGGCTGGATTAATAATAAGACCACAAATTTTGCTACCTCTGGGGATCCAGGAAGAAATGGATTTGAAGAAATTGTTTTGCTTGCCTATCTAGTTCTTTTTCATATACATACAAACCTGTCGGGGGAAATAGGCTCATTTTCCTTTCTGATTGCTAAAAAGCACATCACAGCTCTCTGACTTACCTTCCTTAACAAAACAAGTCAGGATGCAGACTGATTATGGTGTTGAATTTGGCATGACTTTTAATTTATTTCTTTTAGGCTTTGCTTGACTGTAAAGCTCTGGAAGCTAGAGTTCAAAGGCAATCATGTGTTCAAAGAAAATTCATATTTACGAATACTCTAACAAACTGATGGGTTTAATAATTCTTGTAGATATTATAAAAGCTTTTGGAATGCTAGCATTTATGTAAATAATTGCAAAGAAACACCTATCTTTTGGAATAGATTACCTAAAGTCCTGTTTTCATCTATTTCCAAATAATTTCATTCATTTTTTGATGAAACTCAGAACATACAAAACTCCTGAGGAAAATGAAAAAAGGAGACCTCCTTAAAGTACAATAATATGATTATCTTTATTTTCAAAACTTCAAGGTAGGCTCCTACAAGTTAGGCAAAAATTTAAATTTTATCAAGGATCCTATTAGAAATGCAAAGGCAACAGTCACTTTCCAAAAAAGGACAAACCCACTGTAAGCAAAAGAGAGAAGATAATGAGTCTGACTGAGCTGCCGTTGTTGAAACAGGGCTCTGACTTGCTGTTCAACAGTTGACTCTGCAGGTTTCAATTATAGGAATAGCTGGGATAGCACTACTCTGCAATCTATAGTCTAAGTATGTGCATGCACACACAGAGGCATTATGGAAAGGAAGTTATTCAAAGGAAAAACACTTGGCCTTATCATAAAATGTATGATCTAGGTTAACCCATATTGTTGTGTAGATAGTGGGGCACTGATAATACCAGAACATTTAACTACAGACATGCTTATATTCCAGTTATAGCCCACTACACTTTCAAATTGTTGTACTAGAGTTTTTTATTTTTTTGCAAGTTTATACAGCAATTTCTAAAATATGTGCAGAATCTTTTTAGTCATATAATCAAAAATCGAAAGAATTATATACGGCAATCCTAGTCTTATTGGTTTTTCTAAATAAAATAAAATAAAAAGACCAATATAACTGTAAGGGCATAGTTTGGGACATATTGAGTTCTCAAGATCTGGACTCAGAGTGCTGAGTTTGAATCACAATTCTATTAGTATTTAGCAGTGTGATCCTATGAAGAAGACTTAATCTGTCTATTATACAGTCCAGTTTATAAACTGGGTATGATATCATTTATTTTAAAGGTTAAATGATGAACTACAGGTATATCTCTTTGCACTATGTCTGGAATATATTAATAGTAAACATTTAATAAGTGTTGGCTGTTGCTAACATAATGATCAGTATATTTCTATGTTGCATATTTCTGGATACAAATAATTTTGATGTCAAACTAGAACGTGAGTTCCTTTTTCACAAGGGCTATGTATTATTTATTTATGGGTCCTCAGTATTTAAGAAAATGCCTGCCACACAGGAGTCACATAAAGAGCTTGGTTAAATTGATATGACTTGTCAGAGAGACCAATATTGACTCTACCACGCCATAACCTCAGCATACCCTCATTACTTTGACTAGTCACTTATCTTATTCTCTTTTACTCCCCTCTACTTCTACTTCAGTTAAAGGCAACTAGGGCGTATACAGCATTAACTACTCATCTCTTTGGGACAATTTCTGTCGTTTATTCTCTTCTAATAGTGACCTTGGGGCAAGCTAAGCGATTAAAGAAGGCAAGTTCTAGGGTGGCAAGCAGAGAAGGAGTTGAAGGAATGCGATGGGCAAAATAGACCGAGGAACTCAGAATAGACGGAGGTCAGTAACTCAACTGAAGAACAAATGTAAGTGAAGGCATTCGATAAAATTAAAAACTAAATCTCTATTTCAAGTATGTGTATGTATCATAACTAAAATAGATTGCTAAAGGAACTTCACCTTTGTAGGTCTGCTTTCAAATCCCATCTTTAAAACAGCTTTCACTAGAGTTGTCCCACAGAATAATTGATCTTACAGATATTATAATTTTCTCTAGAATGTATGAAAAGTAACACTCAGGAAAGCATTCTAGACATTTTCAAGATGATGCATTTGAATGACCAAGGCATCTCGGTTCTCCCCAATTCCTCAAAGGACATGCACTGAAATTAGTTGTGATAGTTGGTATTTTGCCTGTTTAGGGTGAGACTCTTCCAGATCCTAGGTTACATAGCCTCTATGACCCTCAAACACAGCACTCTGAAATCTAACATTACTGACTATTCCCTTTGGAAGAATTAGGAATCTGACATAAATATGACTTACTAAATTAATGGGGTAAGGGCTGAGAGAAGACAGGATGGAAAGACCTAAAGAAATGTTTGGAGAAGAGATAGAAGGAAGAGTTGGACTGGGGTGGGTCAGTGAGTAGGGAATCACCCTAAGGAGATGGACCACCACAATGACTTTGGACATTGTAAGGCAGTCACAGAGAGTCTGAACTTGTTGGAACCTCAATCTGAAGCGAATAGACCAGAGTGAAAGTGTTCAATCAGTTTTTACTCTGATCTTCTCTGCCTTCCACCTTTGGGAAAGTAAATACCTACAAACTTTTGTTCTCTTTGTTAGCAGAGGAATGACTTGGATTTGGAAATGTTAATGAAGGTCCAGAGACAGAACGAGATTTGGCTTGATCAAGTGATCCACCTGTACTAGGTCACTCTCAGCTGGCTGAAAATGTGCTACAGCATTTAGAATACCAAATGTAAACATACCACACAAAATTAGAAAGATTCGACTTTCATGGTAGCTACAGTTTGAATGCCCCCTCCAAAACTCACGTTTTAATTCCCAAGGTGACAGTGTTGAGAGATGGTGCTTTAAAGAGGTGATCAGATCATGAGAGCTCTGCCCTAATGAACGGATTAATCCATTGATAGATGAATGGATTAATGGGTTATCATAGGAGGAAAACTGGTGAATTTGTAATAAGAGGAAGAGTGACCTGAGCTAGCATGTTAGCATACTCAACCCCCTCACCATGTGACACCCTGGGCCACCTTTGGATTCTACAGAGAGTCCTCACCAGCAAGAAGACTCTCTCCAGATATGCCCCTGAGCTCTACTTTGGACTTACCAGTCTCCTTAACTGTAGGACATAAATTCCTTTTCTTTATAAATCACCCAGTTTCAGATATTCTGTCAGAAGCAACAGAAAATGGACTAAGCTAATAGTCTTATCCAGAACTTGTAAACTATAATTAACTGTTTGGCTTCAGCACACATGCAGTTAATTTTATAGCTTTGAAATGATTTGGTTTTGAATTGAATAATGAAAGGATGCCATGAATTTTTCCACATGTAGAGCCTCTAAATGTCTTAGTCTGGCATTGAGATAAAGCAGCGAGTTTAAAATTGGTCTTATTTGTGCCACATGATCTTACTTTCTGGTTACAGCTCAGTAAAATAGGAATGGATGTTTAACTCAAGGAAAAGCAAATAGCAGAGGAGTCTTTTGCTCAAAAATTTGATTTAGGAGACCAAATATTCTAGTGTCAATTATAAGTGTTTCAAATGAGACGGCCAATAGCATAGAACCAGAAGTGGGCCATAGCACCCCAAAGCCATGAATAATCTCAAATTAAGGGGGATAAATACAAAGAGCTTTGCACAGGAATCCTGTCCTGGTGAGGATGATAGAATGGATGAAACAAGACTAGAAACTATGTAGTCTCTGGAATAGAGATAAACAGTTATTTAATAATTTGCCATTTCCTGTGTCCAAGGCATTGTTATATCCTTTCAGTGGAATCTTGCCTTACTAAGGCAAATTTAAATAAGTTTCTGTCTCTTGCAAGAATATGACATGTAAGACATCTTCATATCTTATGACTGCTTTAATTATGTTTTATACTATAACATTTCCACACTGGTCATGACATCACCTATCTGATGGACTATCTTTCAGATCCACTGCTAATCTCAACTCAACTATAGACCTGAGAGGTAGATTATTATTTTTTTAATTGAATTTGAATATCCTTATGTTGAGTACACAGTCTCCACTTTCTCATAGTACCTATTCTCTATGTCATACCTTTCTAGCACTGGAGGATGCTGACTTTGAATTCACTTCTCCTGTTTCAGGACAATTATTTTATTTTCAATTTTTAAAACATATCTACTTTTAGTTACATTAACTTGATAAAACATAGTAAGTAATTTCAGAATATTTAAAATAGCAGTTTTCCAATATAAGTATAATAATATAAGGAACAACAAAGACGATCTTTGTTGAGTATGTGCGTTCCAGGCACTGCGCAGCGTGCCTTGCTTAACCAAATGTTTGAGTAAATAAAAGGTCATTTAAAAGTTTCATCCCTTAAAATTAATAACCACGTAAGGATAAGGTTAGATGTCATATCAAATTGGCATTTTTGTGATATGAATTAGCATTTATACTGAATTAGCAATAGGCCTTTTTTGCTCTATTAGAATCCAACCTGCGTGTTCACATTATGGATTGTCTAGTATGTTCCAGAGTTATCAAGTATCTGTATGTGTTTGGGTGTGTGTGTTTTTCTTTCTCAAGTGAGCTATCCTCATATCCTTATTTCTTCAGACTTTTCTTCTCATTTCTAAGAGGATGTCAAATTTATGCAAATACAGTCTAGGGTCATTTAAAAAATATTTTTGTAACAGGTATCTCTGTATATAAAAACATTTAATTTTATTTTTTTTCTTTTCTTTTTCAATAAAAAGGCAATAATTGTAAATGCTTTTTACTTTCACCAAAAAATTTCAATACAGAAATTTTATATATTTCTATGATTTTTTAACTTGGTAAATGTTAGAGAAAGTAAGTTTTTCAAATAATTCAGCATAAATCACCTTCCCTCTAGATTTCAACAGTCATCTGTAGCTACAATTCCTCAGTATTCTATAAGAGACACTGAGGTGGAAAATTAATTGTTAAGGGAAAAATTCATAATAACAGAAACAAAACAAAACTAAAAACTAGGATATATACATATAAACTAAACATCATTCTGGAAATTGACATAAGAGAAGTTATTGTAGTAGACAACATGGTTCACCATCCAGATCTTTTCTTCATGGGAACACATCAACCCCACAGTAACAGGGGATATCAGCTGTTGACTGTTCACATCTGTACCCTCCACTAAACATTGCCCTAAGGCAAACTAACAGGAGCTAACCTGCCTAAAGTTGTGTCTCCTTCCGCAGGCCAGCCATTGGCCTATGGCTAGCTAATGCAGGGATACAAGGATTCATCCTTTTTGTATCAATTTGGGACAATTCTGAAGGGTTCTTAGTAGAATTGACAGGTGTGAGCCACCGCGCCTGGCCTCACAAAAAGTTTTTAAAAAAGGAAAAAAAAATTAAATAAAAAAGTTTAAGAATATAAAGAAAGAATATAATTTTGGACAGCTGTATAATGTGTGTTTTAAACTAAGTGTTATTACAAAAGAGTTAAAAAATTTAAAAATATTAAAAGTTTATAAAACAAAGAAAAATAAGTTGCAGTAAGCTAAGCTTAATTATTATTGTAGAAAAAAGTATTTTAAAATAAATTTAGTGTAGACTAAATGCACAGAGTTTATAAAGTCTACAATAGTACACAGTAATGTGCTAGGCCTTCACATTCACTCATCACTCACTAACCCTGAGCAACTTTCAGACCTGTACACTCATTTTATGGTAACTACCCTATAAAGGTAACCACTATTTATCTTTTATGTTGTATTTTACTGTATATTTTCTATGTTTAAATTTGTTTAGATACACAATATTCACCACTGTGTTACAGTTGCCTACAGTGTTTAAAATAGTAACATGCTGTACAGGTTTGTAGCCTAGTAATAGGCTATATGGTATAGCCTAGGTGTATATTAGCCTATACCATCTAGGTTTATATAAAGACACTATGATATTGACACAATGAAAATGCCTAATGCATTTCTTAGAAACAATCTATGCCATTAAGCAACACATAACTGTACAACTGACCACCTTACTTACCTAAGATCAGCCTTGTGAGAATGTCACCTCTAGGGCAAAGTTGGAGAGTGAATAAATAAGAAGGATGTCTTAACAGAAAAATTATATCACAATTTCCTTATACATTTCACTTTTTTAGGCCAAGGACAGAAAACATAATTCTTCTTGTTAACCACTGCAATCAATTGATATTACTTGGGGCACCATGTATAGGATTCTTGAGAACATATCTATTTTTAATAGGACAAAATTAACATGAACAATTTAAAATATCTGAAATAGGCCAGCAGGGTGGCTTTTTCCTGTAATTCTAGCACTCTTGGAGGCCAAGGTGGGAGGATCACTTGAGGTCAGGAGTTTGAGACCAGCCTGAGCAAGAACGAGATCCTGTCTCTACTAAAAATAGAAAAAATTAGCTGGGCATGATGGTGCGTACCCGTAGTCTCAGCTACTTGGGAGGCTGAGGCCGGAGGATCACGTGAGCACAGGAGTATGAGTTTGCTGTGAGGTAGGCTGATGCCATAGCACTCTAGCCCAGGCAACAGAGTGAGACCCTGTTTTCAAAAAAATAAAATAAAATAAAATATCTGATATAGAATCACTGCAACTAGGAAAATGGTTCAGGGATATATAGCATAAGTATTTATTTGCTTTCCTTCCAGTTTTTAAAGTTTATATGTCTTTATCTTTTTAAAACTCTATAAGATTTCTCAATGATTTCAGAATGAAGTATAAAATCTTCACCATGGACCACAAATTTTTGAGTAACTTATGTCATCTCTCTCCCTTCCCACTTCTCTAGGCCCATGTCACACCATATTTTTATTGGCTCTCTATGACCCAGCCACACCAGCCATCTTAGAGATATTTTTATGAATCACAAAGCTTTTAACCGTACGATTCCAACTGCTTGGAATTTTCTCTCCCCACTTTTCTTTTTCTTCTAGCAAATTTTTATTCCTTTTTTAGATACCAAATAAAATATTTCTTCTTTAAGGAAGAAATTAGATTAGATTAGGTCTGATAACACGTCTGGACATCTCAGCATTGTGATTAATCATTAGTTTGATGCCTGTTGCCTGCACTATATTGTAGGCAAAAGACAGGTTACAAATGTACCTGTCCAACAAATATCTGCTGAAAGAATAAAGGATTCTTTATTTTGCACCTTTACTCTGGGTCTCATTAGCCTTGAGTAACACACAATTCTTCCAAGTTTATTTATCTGGTTTTCCAATATGAGGCAAACCAGAAGCCGCGAATAGACACAAATTAGAAAGGGAACACTGGAATTAGATACAGCAATGGAAAAGAAAGTAAGTCATAAAAATGAATTAAAATGCTAACTCAAGAACACACATCCTAATTTAATGAGGTTTTTGCTTTTTGGAAATTTAACTGGAGAAAGTAAAGTTACTCTGGCTTACAATAAAGTTAGATGTTATAACAAAAGACAAGTCAGTGACCTTTATATGCAATGTGTTTTAGTTTACTAGTCAGATAAAATATTTTATTAATGAACCAAATAAAAGCCTTTTAAAAAGGAACATATAGAAAAACCTAGAGCTTAGTAGCATGGTTCTCTGAAATATTCATAAGTTAAGGCATATATACCAAAAAGAAATGCTTTGAGAACTTTACCCTGAGGGCCAGTATAGCTTGGGAAATTCTTAAAGGATTCATTAAAATTCCAAGCACAGAAAGTAGTTCATTTAATTAATTTTCATATACACCCATTCACCATCTATGCCAATTCTGACTGTCCTTAACCAAACATCAAATATGCCATAATGATAAAGAGAAAGCTTATATATATTCTGTTTCTCAAACAGAATATGCTTCTCAAACATAAAAAAATGTATTTATTAAGTACCTATTAAGGTCCAGGTACCATTTGCAGCACTTGGCACATATGTCTTTATGACTAATTAGATAACCTATTACAAATCCAAGATTCACAATATTTCATCATTTGTGGAAAAATCAAATAATATTATTCTAATAATTTGAGATATTAACCAAAATGCAACAACTCTGTGTCTGCTATAACTCCCCTCAACATTGGTCTGCACTAAAAGACTTGGATTGCCACTTGATCCACAGAAAGCAGTTATTAAAAATGAACCACAGAACAATTATGCCCAAACTCAAAATCCTGATTTAATTCATAAGAAATTCAAATGAAGTCTCCTTTGTGCCTCCTATCTAGACAGCATGGATTCCAAATTGAGGGGGAACGCCCTAAAAACAAATTTTGTTCGACCTGTAAAAATTCATGCCCTTTACCAGCAATAACAAAAACATATAGACTCCATTTGGAGTAAGGTCCCTTCTCTTTCACAAGGATAATGAATGAACATTGTGGCACATATCCTGCAGAATTTCTAGACGCCCAAATCAAAATATATAGGAGATGCTAATTGACAAATATGTCACAAATTATTAAATATCAAAACAAGAACATCCAGCCAAGATGTTGAACAAATTATCTGTTGGTTATGCTATAGATGCACATATTAGCTCTTCAACCAGATTTTTTGTTTTTTGAGTGAGGAGATTCTACAGACATGAATATTGCTTTACTATACAATATCCTAATTCAATCACCTTTATATATTTAGTTGTTTGTTTTTAGCAAATTATTCACTGATCCATGAAACAGGCTTTCAGTTTTAGCCTTGAATTAAAGAAAATTTTCTTTTGTTCTTTTTCCTTTTTTTTTTTTTGTTAAGACGGTCTCACTCTGTTGCCTGGGCTAGATTGCAGTAGTGTCATCATAGCTCACTGCAACCTCAAACTCCTGGGCTCCAGCAATTCTCCTGCCTAGGCCTCCCAAAGTGCTAGGATTACGGGGATGAGCCACCACATCCAGCCTAAAGACAACTTTCAAATCCCAGACATAAAAAAAAAAAAAAGTTAAAAACCACATTAAGTAAAATTGGGCAACATCTATCACAACTTTGTTTATTAGCTACCTCAATAACAATAATGGCTAACAAATAAATGGTTTCTGCTTGGGAACAAAGAAGGAAAAAATGCTCTAATTAATGCCATAGATGATATCTAAACTTTATTATTTGCCAGATATGAAACATTTTTTCCCTTGGTCTGAGTATCCCATTTGACATCTGTAAATTAACTCCTGTCCAAAACCATAAAATGTCTTGCAGTGTATTAGATTTAATTCTATTCCAGACTAAAATTATGCCTAACTTGGCTTTAGAGGAACTTTTGGTGTCAAGACATCATGGGCTTAGATAGTGTGAACTATCAAGACCAATATAAAAACAGAGTCCAACTTCTAATATTGTAATTATCTATATGTAAGCTCTAAGGTCTGAAATTGACAAAAGAGCATAACAATGCTAATACTATACTACTGATCATAACAGATGGCATTGATGGGGTATGCACTATGTGCTGACACTTCTAAACAGCCTTAGATATATTAACTCAGTCAATACTCAGACATTGATCTATTATTTGCTCCATTTTGGGGTAAATAAATTGAGACACATAAGGCCAAAGAAAGTGAACAAGGACTATTTCAAGAAATTATTTATTTATGCTTAGTATGAAAACAGCATTTTGGTGAAGTGCTTAAAGAGCATCGTGATCAGTGTCACATTGTGAGACTAAATTTTGCCAATAAAAGTGAAACAGCAAAATAATATTCTCAAAAAAGCAGTATACTTTAGAGAATATTATTTCGTTTCTGTTAAAACAGTAATTTCCATGAATATGTTTGATTACCACAGAAATTAGTTTATAGTTATGGTTGTTTTCTGGGTACACAAGGAACATATACTCATAAAGCACACAAATAACAGAAAATTATATAAAACAAGATTATTAACACACAACCATATGAATCCATGCTTAAGAGGTACATATTTTTATATATAACTATTCATATTGACTACATATGATATATGTAATATTCATACATATAAATATGTTGCAATACATATATTATATTACCTTTTTATATTAGATTTGTACTAAAACAAAGACTTGCCAAGAAAACTAGTAGAAATTATTTTTGATATTTTAAAATTTCAGATAAAAAAAAAGAAATTATTTATTTAATATTTTGGTTATCTTATGCCTACCATTGCATAGATATGTATCATGTCTTCTCTTCCCCCGACTGCCTGAGTCTGGATAGGGCATCAGAATCCTTTTTAACATAATAATTTATATGTCTCTATCAATTGGAGTAGTCTCATGTGGTAAAATGTATTTATCAGGACTGTTTTAATTATATATTGCTTTTTTGGGGTGGACTCTATAAACAGTATATTAATAGCTGAAAAACAGAATCTTCAGTTTTTTTTCTGAACTTGATCAATGAGCCCATTCTGTATCTTACAGTGTCAAGCGGGTGATAGAGAATATTTGAAAAAAACACAGAAATTATGTACTTAACAAGTGACTACCAGAATACAGCATATGAGAAAAACCAATTGTCAAAACCATCAAGAGAATTTTTTCTATAAACAATTAATATAAATGGTAATATTATTTGTCTTAGATTTTCTTTTGTTTTCTATGTCATGTTTTTCTGTCACTACTCTTGAACAAAGCAATATAAGAATAATCTGATATTGGTACTCATATACTCTCAAATTCTTAGAAAACTTGCAGAACAGAGTGGGGAACATATTTAACTAGATTATATGCAATTGCTATATAATTTCCACAATTGTATGTCTTTTGACTTGATTAGGCATAGCCATTGTTTGTATGTTTAAACAAAGTGTAGGGAAAAAGTTAAAAATGGTCTATTAGAAATCTTGTAAGACATCTTTGATTATAATGTGCTCTTTAATATTTTTTCTAATGTATAATCTCAAATAGTAAATTTATCACTTTATTATAAAAGCAGCAAAAAAATGAACACATTGATTAGTAAATAAAAATACATAGTAGTAACATTCATTGGGTGTTGGGCAGGTGGGAGGGGGAGAGGGGATGGGTATATTCACACCTAATGGGTGCGGTGCACACCATCTGGGTGATGGACATGCTTGAAGCACTGAGTCGGGTGGGGCAAAGGCAATATATGTAAACTAAATATTTGTACCCCTGTAATATGCTGAAATAAAAAAATAAAAAAAAATTAATATATATATTCTATTAAAAATATTTAATCATTTATTATCTAGAAATATACTTTTACTCCAGAACTTACTTCCAACTTTTTTCATGGTGAGGGATCACTCTCAGGTTTATGAACCGGTTACATGTTAGTAGCTAATAGGCCATAAGACAGTTACAATTGGCTGTTTGTTTTATAAAGTAGCCCATTCAAGGAAAAATGAAGAATATTTGACCCTTCCTAGAAGTGGAAAATATATGCTCCAAAGTCTAAAGTGAATAAGGCTTTGTTATTTTTTGTTTTGTTTTGGTTTGGTTTTGGTGCTATTGTTGTTGAAATTCTCATGTAGAGCTATTTTTCTCTTTCTCTTTTTATTTTTTTTTTTTTTGGAATTTGACTTCTTAAGTGTTCTGCCCCAGCATCACTTTTAAATTATAACTTGCTGTTTAAGTTTCTGTGTATGACAGCTACGTGGTCTTGCTACCAACTGAAATACTAAAATGGGTTTGAAATAAAGATCATGAAAAAAGGGACTTGACAGAAATTGTGATATATGAGTGAAAAGTGAAGGAAAAAGGCTTCACATTTGTATAACAATTTTTGATTTGCAAAAATCCTATGTACTTTATGTTAATTAAAATTTTTAAAATAAATTTGGCAGTTTGGTGAAAAATAATACCTTCCCATTTTACAGATAAGAAAAAGAAAACATGAATTGTCTTAAAGTCAATGAGTGTAAGGAGATAGAATAAGAAATGAAATTTCATAGATTAGTCTTTGTTTTTTTTTTTTTTCCTTTACCAAACTCAGGGAACAGCCAATGAACACTGAAAAAAAGTATGGCCTTATTATCTTTATTGGGGTTGATGTGTTGTTTTATTTTATCCTATTGGAAAAAAAAAAATTCTACTCTGACTTATTTTCTTTCTTGCTTCTCCAAACAACCCTACTCTCACTTGCCAGTGCCAATTTTCATTCTTCAGCTAATTAGTCTTCTGTTCTACACAGTTTCATTTCACTGTTCTACACTCTAAAGTTTCATTTCACTTCTATTCATCTATTTCATAATCCTTTCAGGGTAATTCTTGGGGATAAAAAGGTGACAGAGGGAAGAGAAATAAATAAAGCTACAAAGAATTAGGGAATCTCCTTCAATTAGTATAATTTAGACCACCTGGTAAACCACTTATTTTTATTTCTAGAATAGAAGCAAGTTTAATTTATTTAATTTTTAAAATTATTATATTCTCTCTATAATCAATTTGAAAATAATAATCAACTTGATTATTATTTCCTTAATTCAACCAAAATAAGTTGATTTTGCACCTATCTTTTCGGGGATCTTATCTCCCAAGGCACAATTTAATTCTATAAATCATAAATACCATAACAACAACAAAACATAAATACATCCACATATGCACACAGGCATAAAGATAATAGACAAACATAACATCTCAATTGGAAAAATATTTGAGAAAAATAGAGATTTTTTTTTTTTATCCAGGAAAGATTACTAAAATAAAAGTCCTATCCAAATCCATGCTTAAGGGTAATTAATTGTTTGTTTACTCATTATTCTTTAGCTATTTTAGGACTTTCCTCAGAAAGTAGATAACTAATAGATTTATATCCTATTTGTTCATCATTCATAAAAGGAATCTCAGGATTATATATACATATGGCACAAATAAGAAATATAGAGAGATCATCCCTACTATATGCAAAAGAAGAAGAGCAGACATAACAAACTTTCAAATGATGTCAGCCAGGCATATGTTTGAGAAAGGAAACATTACTAAAGAAATAAATGCGTACTAGTTAAGATTTTTTTAATTCTATGTAATAAGTTTATCAGTAGATTTATTGGTTAGACTTATAGATGTAAAAGAAGAAAGGCTTTAACATCTCCCTGTCATGAGTGCCTTCAAACATGCTCATTGGAATCTCTTTATCCCAATCCTTTGACAATAACTCCAGACAATCCCCAGCTATCTAGTAAATTTCAGGCAAATTTTCAAAAAAATTGAAAGTCAGGTAATAAATTTAATTTTGGTAAATTTGCTTTATTTTCAAGTTTAAAAAGGTCTAGATGAATGTAAATCAAAACTACAATTTTGGAACTAAATCAAAGCATTCTCCCTCCTGCTCCTCACCCTAGCTCAGTTCTGATATGCAGCAGGAAGTTCTGCCACTTTTCCTTGCTTATCCAGATCTCTTTCTTTTGTTTGTCACTCCCTCCTAATTATATCAATGAAAGCAAGAAGACTATAGCAGGAAGAATGAAAAGAAAAGGAGCAGAAAGCCTTTTGAATAACATGGCCTTTGTTTCTCTTGAGAGGCAGACACCCAAATGTTGCTTCGTCTGTAGAGTGCATTTGTAAGTTTTTTGGATCTCTGCCCCACATATTCTCTAAGCTGGGTAATTTGTTCTCCTGCTGACTTCTTGCAACTGCCTGCCAGTGGGATACTCCAAATCTCTTACATTTTTTTGTGCCGTGTACTTGATCTATATATAGTATATGCACATATCTAATATGTGGAAGAATCATTTGACAGCTTTTCTCTTTCCTCTTCCTGTCATCGAAAGCTGCCTCAACAAGCATTTAGCCTTCAGAATTTTAAAAGCAAGAAACATGTAACTGGGCTGGTCTGGTCAATTTTGGCTTCATCTTCAATCTCTCTAGGACACCCATCAAACTTTTCTCAAACCGTCTCATCTTGTACAGTTTCATTGCAGGACAGGTGCAATGTAGAATGCCTGCAACTCAATGGGAAAGTGATATTCCAGGCTCTCCTTGAAATTGTGCCCAATCTCTTTGAACTCTCTTCCTACTTGGGCACAGATGAGAAAGCAAAAAGAGGAAATGATTGAAAGCACTCTCACTTAGGCAACCGACTCACTTTCTGTTTGATTCCTCTTAGAATATCTAGTCCTCTCTTTATATAAAAGTATAAGTAGTTGAGGTCAGTGAGGGTTTAAGAGTCACAGAACTGGTCTGGCTAATTTTTATTAAATCTTCCAAAGATTTATCTGTTTTTCTTTAGAATTTAGGGGTACCTAACATTTATATTTGTGAATACACAAAAATTTCAGACATAAGAAAACATTCTGTATACCTATGAAAATTATAAATTATAGGTAGAAAAATAGATTATAAAAAGAGTTAATATCAATTTTCAGAAGACACTAAGCTGGGAATGATAGATAATAACATCAGTATACATAAAGATTCAGCAAAACCTCAGTTTGAAACAGGGGCCTAAATAAACTTGAAGAAGTTTAAAAAATGATCAGGGAAAAACCCAAATAAGCAGAAGTCTATGGACAAAAGTACATGTATGTTTTTATTAGGTCACAAGTACAGTGTGGATCAATAGCTTGATGTGGCTTCTAAAAATTGGAGAGACATCATATTGTGAGGCTTTAATTAGTAAAAGCAATGGAATTATGAGAACAATCTTGTTATATTTTATAGTTGCACCCAATGTAGTGAAGTATTTTAATGAGGCATGGCTATCTATTCCCTTGCAAAAAGAGTTTGCTGATATGTGTATTTTCATACAGCTACATTAAAGGTATTTCCAAAAGTCTGTGACTAATAAATAATTCTATTCATAAGCAACTGTTTTGAAGGTTTAAGGTAAAGAGGATGAGGTCGTTTAGAAGCAGTGGGGAGAAATGCTAATGTGGGACTTTGAATTTCACAGATGCTATTGCTGTTCTTTATTTTTCAATTACACATACTTTTTAAACACCATACTTGTGGCTGTTGCATTTAAACTGCCCTCATCTCTTTGCCCCACAGAAACTATTAAGATTTTCACTCAGGTTGATACTGATACTAGGTTCTTCATAAAATTGATATATTTTCTTTAAGTCTCTCAAAAAGAGTAAAAATTACTTTTCAATGCAAATGCTATTTGTAATATTGTCAAATTATTCTGCCTGTAGTAAGTATTTGAACTTTTATGGGCAATTAGGCATTGGGAGAAGGTCTAGTATATGAATGACTAATAGATTTAACCTTAGATTATCTAATAAATGTTTTCCACCCTGCACCATAAAACCTGATTTCTTTTTAAAGTCTTGGTTATTCTGAAAGATGAAATACACTTACAGTAAACTGCAATTTGACTGAGGGGAAAACTCTTCACATTTTTTTAAGAGAGTAGATGCTGGCAATTGAATGTCTACTGTTTATTCAAAGCTTATAGAGCAGCAGCCAGATGTAGCAGAAAGTTGGCTGATTATTCATTTATAACAAAAATGATGCTGTGCTGCATGAATGAAGGTTTGTTATACCATCAATAAGTAAAAGGAAGATGAAGGCCCTTGTGTGTTATCCTCATGCAAATAAGCTATTTGCAGGTGGCTTTTGGAAAGGAGACAAAATATTTTAAAAACTGGGTCAAGTTTTCCTATGCTTAAAAATTAGCAGTTTCAGGGAACTTCCTAAAATTTTATTATGCTATTTCCCAAGTAAATTGAATACCAAGTCACTTAGTGTTTGATAATGTAATTACATGTTAAAATCCTTATGAGTTCACCAATAATTTATGAAATTCTAGAGGATTGTAGATATATTTAATTAGTATCTATTTCTCTAACTTGGTGTCAAATTTTGTATACATCCCTTGGGGAATCAAATTCATGAAATAGCATTGAAAGATTAACTTAAAATACTCTTTTTTAATCATACTTTCTTTAAAAATATTCTTTTATATAGGTTATCTACTAAAAAGGAAACTTCTATTTTTATAAATATTTATGATCAATGCTCATCATTTTGGTTATACTTTTTATCAACCTATTTGATAAACAATAAAATGTTACACTTTGAAGAAAATAAAGATACAGTCTAGCATTGTTCTATGTCAGAAAAAAAATTAGGAGAAATTCATGTTAAAAAATATAATAAAACAGAACACAAAATGACAAAACTCACAAGACCATCTGCCAAATTTCCAGCCATGACATTTACTCTCCATGTGGTCTTAGGTATCTTTTTCCCTTATTTTAACTTCTCATTCAGTGTTGTAAAAATAATTTGTTACTGAGAAGCTTTCTAGCTTTAATTGCAATGACTATAAAATTAGCACATAATTCACAAAATAGGTTTGAATTATACTGAAAGCATTTTTAAGTATCAGTTAATCATTTAACAATATACAATTGTTTAATCATTTGGTAAGACAGTGTTGCAATCTCAATTTCCTTTCACTTCTGTCTTTCCTAAGACTCACATAGACATGGGGGTTAGTAAAGGATATTAATGTGCAGTCATTCAAATTTTCTCATTCATAAATCACTTCAACAGAACAAAGGATACTTGGCAATAAAAAAATAATATTTCTACTGCAATACTTCTACTATTCTACCCCAATTAGTAGCAAATCTACCTAAATCATGAGAATACCAATGCTGATATTTTTCGGAAACTAAAGACATAATAATTACTATTAAACTCAACACATTTTTTATCCACAATTTGAATGTGGATATGAGTCAGGCTTCTGACACTCTGGCCAGTCTTCTAAAGTCACTGACCTCAAACTATTAATTGAATTCTAGCTTGATATGTGTGAAACAGCTGTGGAGCACAACTTAAGTCTTGGCATTGTGATTTATGATTCACCAGCTGTAACACCTTCAACAAGTTATTAACACCTAGAATTGTGGCCACAGAATTTAATGAGATAAACTAAGTAAAAACAAACTGGTGTCAATAAGTATTTGCTAAATAGGAATTGTTAATTGTAGAAATCCATGTCTTGACAAATTTGAGAAACCTTGTCTCCTCAACACATATTTATTGAGAGTTTCCAGGATATGTCTCAGTAAGGAAACATTACTACAGGCATTTATTATGACAGTGATAAGAAATAATAAGCAACAGTGATTGAGAGACAGAAAAAGGCAGGGAGACCTAAAGACACAGTAGTAGGACCAGATTAATTGATTCAGGAAATGTTTGAAGTAAAAGGAAATTAAAGCTTAAAAGTGAACTATAGAGGAGGCTCAAGAGAGAGAAATATACATTCTTCTCCATCTGCTCTCACCATCAAGGGAATTAATAGCATATTTTATGATGAATCCTGAGAAATATTAGTGTATCATTGAAAATCTATTTAAATGACTATTTCTTAAGGTATAACAAAGATATCCAGAACAAAAACAAGTAAACAAGAGTTACCATAGGATGGGGTATTATATTTTCCTGCATGTCTGTCTCAAGGCTGAATCCTACTTCATGGTCATGCACTTAGGTAAATTATTCTTCTTGCAAAGCTTCTGGGGTATTTGCTGGGACATGGAAGGCAAGGGGGGAGATGAGGAAACTCCCAAATTCTTTGATCTTGAGGTTTGACTATATTGGACATGGGGTCTTGGAAATCTTTGGGGAAAACAATGCATTCAATACTTCAGAAAACCATGATTACCCAATAGGTAGCAGGTATAATACACTTTTGAAGGAATAGTATTTTTTAATTTTTTTATAAAATAAAAAGATAATTTGTGTATCAGAAGGAATAGCAAAATCTCAATTCTAATTCTGGGATAGGGAATTTCTACATAATTATGTAAATAGTTGCCTTCCTTCAGAGTGAAGTTGTATCTTTGCAGATTGTTTCATTTTAGGAAAACAAACTCTTAGTTTATTTATTTATTTTTTTGGATTAAGTAAAGCGTCAGAGGCTTAAACAATGGCAAAAACCTTACAGACCTGGTATTTGTCCTCTTGCAGTTTAAATGTCTTGTAAGAGATTTGGGTATTAAGGAATACACAATTAGTTATTTAACTGTTACAATAGTAGGTACTAGGCAGTGAAAGACAGTCCAGTTTGTTGGCTTTCTGAGGTAAAAAAAAAAAGAAACTTCTGGTAAGGAAATACTATTATTTATTAAAGCTAAATTATCCATGCTTTATTCTGCACCAGTTTTCCTATTAACAATTCTTGTCTTGCAACTTCTGAAGTATTCCTTGAATTACAAGGGAAAAACCTGTACACTACAATTTCTAGGATCTCTTGGCAACAGAGTTCCAGGTGAGACTATGCTAAGGAAAGGCACTAGTGTGAGATGTGCATAGCATAGTGAAGAGGTTTAGAGCATCTCTCTGGTTATCTCCTGGTTAAGTTTGGCAGGTATCTGGAATCATTCATAGCAACTTCCCCACAATTCCTGCCTTTACAGCCTACATGAAAATAGCAGTATTTTTATTTCTTCATTACCACACATACCTTCTAATCATTAGATGAGTCTCCTAGTCCCTATATTAAATAGTTTTTTTACTTGAAAAACATAGATTGAGATCTTTTCCTGACCTGTCTCTACCTAACACATTCTTCAACTTTAAGATGAGTTCATATTCATCTTCTGAAGTTCCTTGGAAAATGGGATTAAAAAATACATTTGATGTTGGAACAGACAGAGGACAATCATTAATTGAACATCTGTCTGCCAGAATGTACTAGGCACTTACATACATTATTCATGTAATCCACACAAATGTATCAACAACACAGAAAAATCCCTACATGAAATCATTATTATCATATCCCTTTTAAGGAAACAGATTCAAAGGAGAAGATACACTCCCCTTTGTAAATAGTGGAATCAAGAATTAAACTGTCATCTGCTTGAATACAAGTTCATTCTTTTCCATAGGATGCTAATTTCTCTCCTACTTCTAATTTTCTCATCAAAATCTGTTCTCTGTTTTTATTGGGTCTATGGCTGGGTGGTGACTCCTTGGCATCTATTTGGATAATCCCCTGGATTATACTCTTGTTTAATTTTGTTCAAGTGTTTATTGAGAGTCCTAATTATCCCAGCAACTCTAATTTCCATCAGCTCACCATTGTCTCTGTGTCCAGCTCACAGTTTTGTTTTGTTTTTTTTAATAGAGCTCTAAGCTCTGTTACAGCTCGGCTGTGTGTTAGTAGCCTCTCTGGCTACAAGGGACTGGTGCCTGCCAAGTATACATGCACATGTTTTAAACCTTCTCATTGAACCTATATACAAAGTCCTCACATCTTCCTCCTTGAAATAATAGCATTCTGAGAATAAAATTGTCGTTTTAATTTTTTTTTTACAACTAACTTAGCCTGTCTAGGTAATCCATTAACACTCCACTACAAACAAGAGATGGGGGAATATTTACCTGATATTTCTTTCTCTCAGTATCATTCTTACACATTATAAAAATGATGTCTGAATAAAGTTTTGCTGTAAAAATAAAAATATACAGAATACAAAGAAAATGTTGGCTTTCATATCATAACCATTACCCATCTCACTGCCAAAGGTCAGGATATGCATTGCATGATTTCAGAGAGCAGCATTCACACAGACTGTGGTGTGCATGGCACATGCAAGAGAACACACAGTGCTATCTGCCTTTGTCTCTTTGTAGACATACACGTAGATGATCCCTGCCTCCTCACCTGTAGTAGCCAAATAGAGGAGCAATATTAAGTCTGTATTTTCCTTTCCATACCGTTTTCTAGGTATTTCCATTCTATATTCCTCCAAATAGATTTTTTTTCCTATAACTTGGATCACATCATATACATTTTTCTGAAATCTGATTACTTTAATTTCATACAGTTTCAACTTTGAGAAGTATTTGACAGACTGACCTAACTCTGCCTCTCTAACCTAAAACAGTTTAGGCATAGAAGCTAGTCATGTCCTTATATTTTCAGCCATTTCTCTAGATCATGTATCTATTTTTTTCCTGGAACATCTATTAATCCTGAATTTATTTAAGATGACTGTGAGTTCACTACATGCTGCTGATGGCATGAGTGCCTTGATTCAACCTAGTGCCCGGTATTTAATAGGACTATTCTATTTCCTTTCCTAAACTTAAGCTGCAAGTTTAACTCTTGGCATATTTTTGATGAGCAGAGTCTCTCATGTTTAACCATAGGCAAGGAAAGTACTCATTCTCATATTGCATTACACATCTTCATATGGCCACAGAAATCTGTACTTAATCCGCCAAAATGAATATAAGTTTCTTTCTGCTGAGGTCAAGGAAAAGATCATTCTCTGCTGTTTCCATGGAGATGTTTCCTGTTTTCTCAACTGTCAATTGTCTACTCTGTGTGCTTGGTTCCATTTTTTCATATCTCATGAGTATTCTCTATCCAACATCATCTTCTCTGAGTCAAGGATCTTGGCCTTGCATGTCTCAATTGTTCGTGGGTTTTTCTTTTTCTTACTTCAAACATGCAAAGAGAGTGAAAGTGAAAATGCACTTATCTTTTATTTTATATTTGTTCTCACACTTTATTCATATACCAAACCATGCAGGAAATGAATATAAGTAGATCTCCCTTAGTGGGAGGTAGGATTAAAATTTTATTTAGAATAAAAACAGGGAAATAGAATCAAGTCCTGAGCCCCAAATAAACAATTTGCTCCTGGATGCCCAGTGTCTTGGGGGTAAACCACAGGTTTCTTCTCATGAGCTTGCTACTGTATTCAGCTCACAGGCTTAAAGGTAGTATAAGAAGTAGTGGTGGATGCTATAATTTAGGCTTGATTACTTTCAGAAAAATATCATCATCATTTCAGCCTTCAAAAACTATCCAATGGATTAATATCATAATTGTTAAAGTTGGGTAAAGTTAAAGTTTCTCTGCATTCTATGGTTTTCCTTATAAACACATTCTCTAATGAACGCCTAATATTTTCCCTGTGAAATTAAGCCATTAAATATTGCCGAATGCATGCTTCTTACTTTTCTAGGGTCTCATTCTTAATTATTTCTCTATACTTTTCCTTCACTCAAGTCATAAAACCCATGCAGCTATTATTCATTATTTAAATCCTGGGATGATTTTATTTAACCTTATTTACTTTCTTAGGCTTTTCCTTAAAATCCTTTTGTTATAATCTTCTTCCTCTCCATCCAACTTACTTCATATCTCTTTTCTGTACCTACCTTCATTAGCAGGTTGCATTTCAGTTTCTTTAGTGCATCGTTAGATAATATCTTTCACTACATATGCCTTCACATGGCATATAATCTAATGATCATACTTCTTTCCTTTTATGGGATTCTCTGTTCTCTTGGGACCCATGACAAAGCAAGAGGGAGTGTTTTTTCACCTGGCTTAAAGGAACAACCCTCATTTGTTTCCTCTCTGATTTTTTATAGGCCCAGCATTTCCATAAATAAACTAGTACACACAGGATTAGGCATAATGATACTTCACAAGGATCAAATATCAATTTTTGGCCACTTTCTATTTCTATTTTTCTTCTAGACAAATTGTCTATCATTAAGGGTTTGACTATTCACTATATGTCAATATTTTCCAAACCAGTTTCCAAGCTAAATATTTAGCTACATTCTTTTATATACCAATATATTCTGAATTCTTTTCTGTTGTGTCACTAGATTCATCTATACAAAACTGTACTGTTCATAAAACTCTTAAATTTTCTAACTTTCAAGATCTTATCAAAAGATATCATTGTTTATTCAGTTTTTTATGTTTATTGACCTTTTTTCCTTTCACCATTTCCTGATATCCTATCTTTGTGATTCTTTCCATTAGCATATTTTTATTTTTTGTTTATTTCTTTAATGGTGTACAACATAATGTTTTGTAATATGTATACACTGTGGAATGGTTCAATCAAGCTACTTAATACATGCATTACTTCACATACTTACTAGTTTTTGTGATGAGAACACATAAAATATCTCTTAGCAATTTTCAAATTACAACATATTACTGTTAATAATATTAGTGTTAGTAATCATGATTCACAATTGATTTTCTTGAACTTATTCCTCCTGTCTAAATGGAATTTTGTGTCTTTTATCCAACATCTTCCCAATCCTGCCATGCCCCCGCTCTGGTAACTACCATTTAACTCTCTATTTCTATAAGTTTGACTTTTTTATATTACACATACAAGTGAGATGATGTGATATTTACTTTCTGTGCCTGGCTTATTTCCCTTTACATAATGTCCTCCAGGTTCATTTCTCACAAATGACAGGATTTTTTTTCTTTTTTAAGGCCCATTAAACTTTTATAGATCTGTTACTGAGATAATCCAAATGCATTGGACAGGTATAGGCTATTTTAACAAATTGAAACATAACAGCTTTGGTCAAATGATAGTCTAAGAAATAGGTTTGAAATGTAAATATTAATTATTTCTTAGCATTAAACATAAAAGATAATATTAATCAGTCGTTTAGGCATGAACTCATGGTTACCTATATTTCATCAAGTAAATTGTAGAAGAATAGTCAATAAATATTTCACAGAAACTTCTGAATGAATTTTGATATGACAAAAAAACACAGTGAAGACAAAACCACTATTTTGTATGAATCACCTAACCTAGAAAGAAATATCCTTAAATTAAACCTTCAGAAAGTGCATTATTCAATGTTTTTCCTGGAAATATCCTATATATTGCAACTAATTAAAATATTTATTCAAATACAAAATATTATTCCTTGAGAAAATAATATTTTTTCAGTTTTTTAATATCAAAATATCTGTTCTTTAATATATACAGAATGTATCTAACCTTTAAAGAACACCGTCTTTTCCACTATTCATGAAAATTGAGCCAAATGGAAAGCATGCATAATTAAAATATACCGTTTATTATTTCCCCTTATATGAATGGCATCTCGATCTCCAATGTAAGCTCAAACTATAGATTGAAACAAATAATAAAGTTTTTAAAAATATTATTGTGTTTAATTGTCTCTCCTTTAGTCTAAGTTGATCACCAGCTGTGTGACATGCCCAGAGGATCATGAGAGAAAGGATGAGAAGAAACCAAGTTCTGGAGCATCCATTAATCATACCTTAGGTGGATAATCATTTTATTACTTTTCTAAGCAAGTTGAGGGTTGCCAATATGAAAGAATAATTTACATATCAGTATTCAAACTTTCATTTTTTTTTTCAATTGGGGGGTATGTTTTAGAATAGATTAATGGAATCACCTTTGTCCTCTTCTGGTGTCCATAATTAGGAAAAAGCTAATGGAAACCATAAAGTTCTAAACTTCCTGCAGGAAACAATAATCGGAACCATAGGAACTCTTACATGAAACATAAAAACACAAAATTTTAGCAACAGAATTCATTGTTAAAACTGTAAGTTACAACAATATTGCCTGTGTATGCTGACCATAATCCTCTGTAATCTTCAAAGGCAAGCAGTGATAGTAACAATCTTTTTATACTCTTTAATATTTCTTCTCTGAAAGGCTAGAAAATGTCATATATATAGCACTCATACTGTCGGTTTAACCAAACCCAATTTCTATTCTTTAACTTCTCAATGAATGGATGCTTAGGTTTTCTGGAACAATGTGAAATTCTTTAAGTGTCGACAGACCACATTTCTTATTTTTACCACTCAGAGTTTTACTCACGCTGTGATAGTCTTACTGCATCATTGATGTTAACTGCTAACAATTTTCAAACCCTCCTCCTTCCCCTTTCCCCTTTCTCCACATCTAGGCAAGCAATAAGAAAACTCAAGATCTCCTTCCCTTGGCTATGGCAGGGAAGTTCAAACCCATGCAAATCCTGGCCCGTTGGGGTACTCACCAGGAGCCCACCCCCTTTACTCATTAAATATGAGAACTACTCTGACACTCCCCTTACAATTCACTTCTCATGAACTTGAGCCCTTTTTATTGGGAATCCTATTGCTATTTAGTATGTAATAGTACCATGTGCGTAATAAATTTATTATATTTGATATTCATTTTTTCCTTTAAGTCTTGATCTCTATACATTCCTAGGCATGGGATGGGATTGCCAAATATCCAGCAAGTAAAATAAATGAAACACAAAAACATACTGAAAAAACACACATACTGAAAGAAAAACCTATCCCTCATTGCCACACAAAATTTTCTTGCTTTCTCTTGGTAAATGCAGTCATGCTTCCACGTCTGCAGTTTCAATCAACTGTGGATAGAGAATATTTAGAACAAAAAAAATGGATGGTTGCATCTGTACAGAACACATACAGGCTTTTTTCTATCCATTTATCTCTGAACAATGCAGTATAAGAATTATTTACATAGCATTTACATTGAATTAATTATACAAGTAATCTAGAGATGATTTAATGTATATAGAAGAGAGTATATAGGGTATATGCAAATTTATATAAGGGACTTGAACACTTGCAGAATTTGGTATCTCTTGTGGAGGAAGTTCCTGGATCCAGTTCTCTATGGATACTTGAGGACAACTACATGTAGAATCTACAAAAGTGCATTACTTATTTTCTCTTTTATTGCTGACTTAAGAAAGATTGCACACTATATCATTGGTACTAGAGTCTTAAAAAGCCTGATCCTCCCAGAATTTGAACAGGTTTGGGAAATAGCACAATACAATAGGCTCAAAAAATCTCTAGGGACAAACATTCCCATTTTTAGAAGCAACTTTGAAGTAGCAGATGACTATTCCTTTCTCTAGTGAAAATATTTCCTTGGATTCTTGTCAAGTAATGCGAATTGTAGGGAGGCATTGGAGATTGGACCAAACAGTGAAATGGTACCATGAAATGAGTGTTATTTGTAAATTTATTTATAATTGCTTTTGTTTGCTTACTTTTTGTTTTGTTTTTAAACTTAGTTGTGTTATCTTCCAAATAAAGTTTTTCATTTAGATAAACTTTGTATATGGTTCCACATATCATTCCTATGGCTTCTCAGATTGAAGAGGATAATGAAATCTCAAAAGCACACTGATCTTTGGCTTCCATAAATTAACCCTGCCTCTTCATAGACCATAGTTACTAAAGATAAATATAGGTAATCATAACCAATATATGAAGTTATAAATAATATTTACAAAGGGCAATTTTGCTCAGATCTATAGAGATATCCATAAACAAAGGGAATCTCAGTAGCTTCAATAAAAAATAAATAAAACTCATGGAGTCTATGATATTTATTTTCATCTCTTCCACATTCAAAGGAAAACAAAATAAATTATCCACATATTTAACCACATGTTTTATTTTACTAATGCTCTATAAACAAATTTATTTTCAGGCATATTTAATATAATATTATACAATTAAAAATAGCAACACAGGTCTGCTAAAATGTGTACTCCAAAGTAATCAGTTGGATTTACTGACTGACAAAGAAATGTGAGCAATTTAATGTGAAGTTTTCCTTTAGTGACTACACAAAATCTTGTCAAATTTAAATTAGACACAAGATATCTAAATTCACCTAATAGATTAAAAACCTAGAATTCTTATACTCTTCTGCACATGGTCACATTTAAAAATATAATTTAAATGTTATTTACAACAATTTAAAATTTGTTTCTATCTATCTTTTTCGTTGCCAAGATCCCAATGACTTTGCTAAAATATAAAATAAAAACGGTGTTAAATCAGATGTGATAAAATCACCTTTTTCTGTTTATCTCCACCACTGGCATTTACTGGCACTTGGAAGCTATTTATAACATCATATTCTTACTGCTAACATCAATTATTATGCAAATAGTTGAAATTTTTACTGACTGTTTATAAATAATGCATGACAGTCTATAGACTTCAACAACCACTGAGTATTCTCTTTTGTGGTTTATAAATACAGAATACAGAATAAGTTATACCTTGGATGAATCGGAACAACAGATGTTTCTGTTTTATGGATTCTGGTCAAATTATTTGGAAAGAGTTTCATTTATACAATTAGCATCTGTGTTTTGGAAAATTAAACTAAAAATTATATTGTCATTTTCCCCAATAGCTTAGGACCTAGGTAACTCTATTAAAATATTGACCTTAAACAGAACTGAAGGAGATACTACAGGTGTTCAAA
This sequence comes from Eulemur rufifrons, assembly GCF_041146395.1. NCBI lineage: Eukaryota > Metazoa > Chordata > Mammalia > Primates > Lemuridae > Eulemur > Eulemur rufifrons. The sequence goes on along the minus strand of NC_091010.1, from coordinate 34,244,615 downwards.
ATAAGTTTAGATAGTTTTTCCACATATAGATCTTTAACCTACCTTCATCAAAGTCTAATAGTCTAGAAGAATTAATGGAAATTGTAAAGTTATTTCAACTTTAAACTTCTACGATACAATATGTGATTTAGATATCATCTTTACACTTTTTTTTATGTCTCCAGTATGCTCTACAGGAAATTTCTATAAGGATATTTATTCTCCATCACATTTTATGAAGCTGAAACACGATTCTGCAACTTGTTCATAGGTACAGAATAAGTTCAATCCATGTAATTCATGAAGGACATTGTTATATAAGAATAATTATCAAGTATTCCTTTAAGAATTTGCTTTTACAGGCTAGACACCTTCACTTCCTTCAAGCAATTGTGAAATTACTTGTTTTCAAGTGCTCTAAATTATATAGTTCTCATTTCTGCCACCTATTTTTGAGGTGTATTCTGAGTTTGCAGAGAAAGTCAGGTAGAAAACTCTTCTTTATTAAAATAGCCAAAACGTAACTGAGAGGAATGTGTGGTGTGAGTTCATGCTGTGGTGCAAACACAGGGCACATCTCCACCCACATGAATGGCCAGGTCAGCCATTTTCTATCCTCGATAGGGAGTCTCACAACCTGGGGCAGCTTCATTGCCTTTTGACTAGCCTGACTGGTTTGGCCTGCTGCTGGCATCCACTAGAGACAGATCCTCTCCCACCCTTGATTGGAGAGGAGTGAGAGTGGAGTGAACCCTATGTTCACCTGTTGGACTATGGATTCAAATGTGCCCTGCCAACACAAGCAGGTTCTTTGGCATGATGGGGGCACATCTGTCTCTCTGTGGAGGCTTCACCCAGTGGCCTGGGAACCAACCCCTAATCTATGCTGGGACAACACTTATGCTTGCCTTTAGAGGGTCTGGATGTGAGCTTGCCTGACCCAGCCCCACCCAGTTTTGACTCCCACTCTTGCATCTGTCACAGAAGTGGCAGCTCATAAGAAGGGGCCCTCTCAGAGTTCCAGGGCCCTGCCATTCCCTACAACATCTGAGTGCTTTCCCTGATAGACCAGGGCCAGGCATAAGTTCCATAAACAAAGCTGGCCCTTTCCTGCAAGTGCTACCTACTTGCAAGGAGGTCAACTTGAAGAGCTCATTACATCATTTACTGACTTAATTGTAAAGGGCTTGACCAACTCCTACCCACAAGTACCATGTACTGGTCTGGATGGAGATGAAAATGGACATTCTAATATAATTCATACTGTTAGAAGTGGACAGAGCTAAGGAAGAGGTAAGATTCTAGAGACCTCCATCTAACCTTCTGGCAGGAGGCAGGGTACCTGCCCACATGCATAGTATACCACCATTGTCGCCTACAGATAACTGGCTTTTAAGAAAAGCACCACAGTAAAGCTATCTATAACCAAGGAATTCTTTTACAACCTCGCCCTCCTGAATCTACCCATAAGCAAAGCCATGAGTCCTTACTTAACATATGCTACAGTCACACCATCAAGAGGAAAAAAATAGCCCCATCTAAACAAAAGTAAAAAAAAAAAATAAAATAAAAAATAACAAGAACTGACAGAGTCTCCAGATAAGAAAGAATCAGTGCAAGAATTTTGGCAATATGAAAAAATAGTGTTACAATCCCTCACCAAAGGATCACATCAATTCTACAGCAACAGAGCCCAACCAAAATGAAAATACTTAAATGATAGATAAAAATTTCCAAATGTGGATGGTAAGAAAGCTCAATGAGGTCCAAGAGAAAATGGGAAAGCAACTTAAAGAAACCAGAAAAAATAATTCAGAACTAGAATGAAAAATCTACTAAAGAGACAGATATATTAACAAAAACAAACAGAATTTCTGAAAATGAAAAATATTAATTTAGGGAAATAAAAAACACAGTGGAAAATTTTCACAATAAACTACACCAAACAGAAGAAACAATTTCAGAGCTTGGAGACAAGTCTTGCTAATTGATTCAGTCAGTCAAAAATAAAGAAAAAAAAAAAGAATCAAAATGATGAACATAATCTTTGCGAAATATAGGATTATGTAAAACACCCAAACATGATAATCATAGCTATCTCTGAGGGAGAAGAAGAAAAAAGCAAAAATATTAGAAAACCTATTTGAGGGAATAATGGAGGGAAACTCCCTTGGTCTTGCTAGAGAGATACAAGATACAAAAAGTTCAATGACCTTCTGGAAGAATCATTGCAAAAAAGACATTGCCAAGACACATTGTCATCAGACTGTCCAAAAACAGCATGAAGGAGAAAATCCTATGAGCAGTGAGATGAAAGCATCAAGTAACTTGCAAAGGAAAACCAATCAGACTAACAGCAGAATTCTCAGCAGAAACCTTACAAGTCAGAAGTGTTTGGGGTCCCATCTTTAGTCCTCTTAAACAGAATTGACTGTTGGGCATGAACTTTGTATCCTGCAAAACTAAGTTTCATAAATGAAGGAGAAATAAAGTATTTCCCAGACAAGCAAATGCTAAGGGAATTTGTAATCACTAGATGCTCAAATGGGTTCTAAACATCAAAACAAAAGGTTGATAGTCACCAGCATAAAAACCTTAGAAATAATAATAATAAAAACTCACAGCTCTTATAAAATGATAACACAAGGAGAATGTAAAGCAACTAGGTAAATATCGACATAATGACTAGAATAGTATCTCATATATTAATATTAACACTGAATGTAAATGTTCTAAATGTTCCACTTAAAAGACATAGATTGGCAAAATGGATAAAAACAGACAAGTCAAATATATGCTGCCTTCAAGAGAACCATATAACTCACAAAGATTCTCTTAGACTCAAGCTAAAGGGGTGGAAAAATATTTCATGCCAACGAAAACTAAAAGAGAACAGGAGTACTCTTACATCAGATAAAACAGACTTTAAAAAAATAATAGTAAAATGGACAATGATGGTCATTATATCATGATAAAGATATCAATTAAACAAGAAGATATAACAACTCAAAATATATATGCACCTAACACCAGAGCTCTCAGATTCATAAAACAAATACTACTAGACCTAAGAAAGAAATACACAGCAATATAATAATAGTAGGGGACTTCAACACTCCACTGACAGAACTAGGTAGATCACTGAAGCAAAAAATAAACAAAGAAACACTGGATTTAAACTGGACTCTAAAACAAATAACTGTAACATATATATACAGATCATTCTATCCCCAAACTGCAAAATATACATTTTTTTTCTCATCAGCACAGGGAATGTTTTCCATGATAGACCATATGTTAGGTGACAAAACAAGTCTCAAGACATTTTAAAAAATCAAAGTCATGTCAAGTATCCTCTCAGACCAGAGTGGAATAAAACTAAAAATCAATTCCAAAAGGAACTCTCAAAACTATATGGATGCATGGAAATTAAACAACCTGCTGTTGAATGATCCTTGGGGCAATGATAAAATCAACATGAAAATTAAAAAATAATTTTCAAAATGACTGGTAATCATGACATAAGTTATAAAAAATCTCTGGGATACAACAAAAACAGTGCGAAGAGGGAATTTTATAGCACTAAATGCCTACATCAAAAAGATGGAAAGATCACAAATTGACAGCCTAATGTCACACCTAAAGGACCTAGAAAAACTAGAATTAACCAAACACAAAGCTAGCAGAGGACAAGAAGTAACAAAGATCAGAACATAACTAAACAAAATAGTAACAAAAAATAGAAAGTATCAATGAAATGAAAAGTTGGTTCTTTGAAAAGATAAACAAAATTTGATGGACCACTAGCTAAATTAATCACGGGAAAAAGAGAGAGGATTCAAACAAGCTTGATCACAAACAAAAAAGGAGACATTATCACTGATCCCACAGAAATGCAAAAGGTCATCCAAGACTACTATGAACACCTCTAGGCACACAAACATACAAATCTAGAGAAAATGGAAAAATTCCTGGAACCATACAACCCCCCCAGCTTGAATCAGGAGGATATAGAAATCCTAAACAGATCAATATTGAGTAGAGGGATTGAATCAGTAACAATAAAAAAAATCTCCCAACAACAACAGCAAAAAAAGCCCAGGACCAGACAGAGTCACAGTTTCAGTAGGATTGGTAGCAGTTGTTCCTTGTATGTCTTGTACAACAAGAACTACAAAACACTGATGAAAGAAATTGTAGATGAAACAAATAGAAAAGCAACCCATGCTTATGGATTGGAAGAATCAATAATGTTAAAAGTTCCAAACTGCCCAAAGTAATCTACAGAAACAATGCAATTCCTACCAAAATACCAAATGTATTTTTCATGGAAATTGAAAAAAATAATCCTAAATTTCATATGGAACCAATAAAGAGCCGAAATAGCCAAAGCATTCCTAAGCAAAAAGAACAAATCTGGAGGGATCATACTACCTGACTTCAGATTATGCTACAAGGCTATAGTAACCAAAACAGCATGGCACTGGTATAAAAATAGATACATAGATAAATGGAACACAATAGAGAAACTGCAAATAAAACCTACAACAAACTGATCTTTGACAAAACAGACAGAAATATCCACTGTGGAAAGGATACACTATTCAATAAACAGTGATGGGAAAATTGATAGCTACACGCAGAAGAATGAAAGTGGACCCCTATCTCTCATCATATATAAAAATTAAGTCAAGATGGATTAATGACTTTAATATAAGACCAGAAACTATAAAAATTATAAAGTAAACCTAGGAACAACCATTCTTTACATTGCTCTAGGCAAAAAAATTATGAGTAAGACTCCAAAAGCAACTATAAAAACAGCAAAAATAAATTAATGAGACTTAATTAAACTGAAAAGCTTCTGCACAGTAAAAGAAACAATCAATAGAGCAAATAGACAACCTATAGATTGGGAGAAAATATGCACAAGTTATACATCCAACAAAGGACTAATATTCACAATCTATAAGGAATTTAAACAAATCAGAAAAAAAGAACCAAATAACCCATTATTAAATGGGCAAAAGACATGAATAGACATTTTTCAAAGATGAGGAAAAAATGGCCAAAAAACATATGAAAAATGCTCAATATCACTAATTAACAGGAAAATGCAAATTAAAACCACAGTTAGATATCACCTTACCCCTGTCAGAATTGCCATTATTAAAAAAAAAAAAAAAAAAAAAAAAAAAAAAACACTTTTGACACAGATGTGGTAAAAAGGGAATACTTATATGGTGTTAGTGGGAATGTCAATTAGTACAACCTCTATGGGAAACAGTGTGGAGATTTCTCAAAGAACAAAAAATAGATCTACCATTTTATCCAGCAATCACACTACTGGGTATCTATCCAAAGGAAAATAAGTCGTTGTATCACAAAGACACCTGAACTTGTATATTTATCACAGCACAATTCACAATTATAAAGATATGAAGTCAACATAAGTGTCCATCAACTGATGAGTAAAGAAAATGGGATCTATATATACCATGGAACACTATTCAACCATGAAAATGAATGAAATAATGACTTTTGCAGCTATGTGGATGGAACTGTAGGCCATTATCCTAAGTGAAGTAACTCAGAATGGAAAAACCAAATACCACATGTTCTCACTTATAAGTGGAAGCTAAGATATGGGTATGTATGGACATACAGAGTGACCTAATGGATACAGGAGACTCAGAAGGGGGACGTTAGGAGCGGGTAAGGGATGAAAATTAACTATTAATGTACACTATTTGGGTGAGGAGTACACTAAAAGCCCTGACGTCACCACCATACAATTCATTCATGTAACAAGAAAACTATTTGAACCCTCTAAATCTATTGAAGTTTTTGAAAATATATAAATTTTAAATAACTGAAACACAGTTGGGAAGGGGGTGGCTAGGATATACACTGTTGATCTTTGTTTGTCTCTAAGCCAAAGAAAATACTTATTTTCACACATGATCCTGTAAAATGCTTTTCCTCAATCCTACAACTGAATCATCAACATCAAAATGTTGAGATTAAATGCAGAATTTTGCATTTTCCTTTGCTTGTTAGATTCAGCAAATTCTACCACCTAGACACTAATTTTCTCTGTTTCTTTCATGATAATTGTTGGAATTGTACCTATATTTTATCTTAGTAAATGAATTAATCATCTATATTTAGAAGAATTAATATATACTCCTAAGAATACATGATAAAGGAAATCCTAGGAATAAAGCTGTTTGGCCAAATTTCCTTTACCTCCTATCCTTTCCTTCACTTCTCGTCTTCCATTCTAGGGTTGATTCACAAGAATCCTTCAAACATTCAGATCATTTTGGAGTCACCCAAAGGTTCCTGTTCATATTAGGCCCTGAAGATATGGGAGGGCCAGAATTCTTCAAGGGTCCAATTCTTTTCTTGGAACCCAAAGTAGAAATAAGGAAAAAACTCGATTGGAGACAAGGACTAGATTTTTTAATCATGCTTAGGTAATGATATATACCACATGTACACATTTTGATGGTGTCCCTAGGTGAAGGGTTTCCCGCCAAAATCAATGTCCACCTGGAACCTCAGAATGTGAGCTACATTGGATATGGGCTTTTGTAGATAAAATTAGTTACAATGATTATACTGGAGTAGGGTGTGCCCTAAATCCAATAACTGGTATCTTTATAAGAAAGAAAAGGGAAATTTAGACACAGAGACACAGGAAAGAAGGTCACACAGAGATGGGAGCGATGCAGCTACAAGCCAAGCAATGCCAAGGTTTCTGAGAGCCATCAGAAATTTGGAAGAGAAGGAAAGTTTCTCCTCTAGACTCCTCAGAGGGAATATGGCCTTGACACCACTTTTATTTCAGACTTTTAGCCTCCAGAAATTTGAAAGAATAAATTTTTGTTATTTTAAGCCACAAAGTTTGAGGTAATTTGTTATGGCAGCCCCAGAAAATTAATATACATGTTATTGTCCTTTCCAAACTATTGGTCTTATGGAGATGTACACATATATTAAATAAATATACTAAGGATTAAATAAAAATGATTTACATAAAATATATTTATAAACTTTTACAAATATAAATATGTACATATAAATTTAATTTTGAATCACTAAAATTTTTCAAATGGATTCCCAATTATAACGCAAACACACAAGATCAAATAAGATAATACTTGCTTTTTTAATTGTAAAATAATAACACTGTTTTCATTTATAGGTTATAAATAATCTCTTTATTAAGAGATTAATAAAATTTATTTAAGAAATTAAATAAAAATATTTTCAAAAATGGTATGGTACTAAATACCTAGGATTCTAACATTATCATGTGAGATTTCTAATTTGAACTTATTCAGCCTATTGCAATTTATATAAAATATACAATTTATAGTGTCACTTCAATATACTCACTGCTTACTTCTGTACTTAACAGTGTTGAAAGTCACCTATTTATTTTTATTAGATATTTTTGTCCACATGTGAGAAATAAAAATTTGTACTTAAAATCTGGAATTCTCCAATTCTAAAGCATAAAATGCAAAAGATAAAATAGCATATGGTAACATTTTAAAATGTTTAATGAAGGTAATGCAGCACATTCAATATAATATATTCAGAATTTTATTCAATCCAGGTTTAAGAAATATCTCTGTGGATTACTCCTTTGAAGTATTTTTTTAAGTGTATGCATGCATAGACATACATATACATACATGGTTCCATGCAGTGTTTTATTCCTAGCTTATCACTTCACAGGTAAAAGAGCACATATTTACAGTTAAATGAAACCCTCTTGCTTTGAAAAAAAGAAAGCCAAGCAAACACAGTTCTAAGTGCAAAAAGCGCTATTACTATACATTTGTTTTCTTTTGTCTTCTGACCTTGTCAAGCAACAACTTGCAAGGATATCTAGGTAACATTTCATTAGTTTTCAAATATTTTGGTAGGTTTTGACAATTTTTATTCATATCTTTTTCAGCTTTTATTTCTTAGGGATGCAATTCAAGTCAAGTAAGAATAATGAAGTATAAATCAGCCTTGCAAACACTTATATAAATCATGAATTCAGAAGCTAATTCAGATCACAATATTGTGCATGGTACAAAAGGATCTATTGCAGATGACTAATTTCAACTCCAGCTATCAAAGTGACAAGAAAATGAGCCATCAAAGTCATCCTTCCTCAAAAATGTATGCACTATTTTACTGACAAACAGTAACAACTAAACAATGGATAATATTAGGAAGATTGAAACTCATAATGCAATATAATGGGTGACAGCCAAAGACTTAACTATGTCCTCCCCTTTCTATTACCTTTGGTTACTTTATTCTTCAGCTAACTTTAGCTCTCCTACTTTTTCACATCCCATTCATATATAGTATTATTTCAGAATTTTCTGTCTCACAAGTTGCAATGTTATCAGATATTCCTCAGTATGTGGACCCCTTCTGTTGCTCTCAGTTCATGTTTAGAGAAAACTGGTTTATGTAAAATTTTATTTTTTCTTTTGGTAAATGAAAACTAATTTGCAATATGTTTCCATGGGAAAATTCTAGGCATAAAAATTATATAAACTCATCTAAAATTGCTAAACAACATTTTAAAAAATGTACTTAAAATTTAATGATAAATCATAGTGATAAGCACATAAAATGAAATAGTATGAAAATGATAATTATGAATACATAAGTATGTGCTACAGGCAAAAATGTAATCCAGAAGTTCTCAAATACTCTACAAAGTCTATAAAATCCATGTACTGGGTTTCTACTATATATTCAGCACTGTTTTATGCCTAAGCATAATATAATATTCCTGTTTCTAGGCAAGTAGTTTGGGCTGTATATGGGACATTGTTACCATATATCAATGGCTATGGCATAACAATGAAACTCACATTCTGTTTTCATGAAGGCATGCTGGCAATGGGTACTGCCAAGTGGGACTTTAGTTTGACAGTAGTGTGTGCACTTCTTATGTATGTTTTATGGACTTCTATTATATAATGGATGTCTTCCCATATCCTTTTCTCTTATTAGAGTTGCAGATTCTGTTCTCCTTTACTTTTAGACAACTAACTTTTATTATTTATGCCATAGACACTCTCCATCTGTTTCTAGCTAACCAGTGTTGGACAAGATGCCAGGTCCAACAGTAGCCGTTAGTTAGTCCATGGAGAATTACATTCTTTCACACCACCATAAGAGTTATCATCTTTAAAAATTTCAAATGTGTGAATGTAGAGCTTAGAAAACTTTAATCATTCCACATTAACTTTGGCATTAAGATTAAATATCTGGCCTGATATATAAAGCCTTTCACAATTTAACCTAACACCAGTTCTCTTCTACTTCCCATACAATTCACTTAACCTCAAAACCTAACACTGCATATGCACTGATGGATCCTTGCCTTTTTCACCACCTGCCAGGCTGAGTCTAATTTGTCCTTAGCATTAGATAAACTGTTCAAATGTCATCTCTCTGATGGTACCCTCTCTGATGCTTGAGTGGAATCTTCTGTTTCCTAATACTTTATATAAGCATCTATCATAAATTATCTTTGTTTTTAGTTATATATTTACGTGCAGGACTTGCTCTTTGATGACTCCTTTGGAAACATATTTCAGTACCTGAACTCAACAGGCAGTGTAGCCTAGTAGTTAAGACAACACCTTCTGGGGCCAAGATTCCTGCCTTTGCATCCCAGGGCCATGTACTAGCTGGGCTGACCTTGAGCAAGTTACTTAAACTTTCAGTATCATAGTTTCCATAAGGACACACAGTCATAGTAGGTCCTCAAATAATGTTGATTCATTCAATGCCATTTTTTATGATGTTAATGAGAAAAATAATTGATTCCTGGTGGGGGTCACTGTCTGTGTAGAGTTTGCATGCTCTCCCTATGTCTGTTTTCTCCAGATACTCCAGTTTCCTCCCACATCCAAAAGATGTGCGTGTTAGGTTAATTGCTGTGTCTAAATGGTCCCAGTCTGAGTGTGTGTGTGTGCGTGTGTGTGTGTCCGAGTCCTGCGATGAGATGGAGTTCTGTCCAGAGCTGTTTCCCACCTTGTACCCTGAGCAGCCAGGATAGGCTCCGGCCACCACAACCCTGAACTGGAACAAATGGGTAACTATCTTACATGTTTTTATTAATCTTTCTTAAATATATGCATAGCTTACATTCATCTCAATGTTTAATATTAGAAATGTGTTGATCTTTATTTAGAAGTTTGGTGATGTTTTTGTGACCAGAAATATGCCATAGGAACCTAACTCTTGTTTGTACCAATTAGCCTGTGTTAAAATTGATTTCATCGTTATACATCGTTTTGTGTACAGTCAGTTTCCAAGAACCTACTGAGGACATTAAGTGTGGATTTACTGTACGTAATTCTTAGGTTGTTGTGAGGAAAAAATGACTAATTAGTCCATGATGTAAGGATCTTAGAACAGATCTTAGAACATGTAGTCATTGTTTTATGAGGATTATTATTGGGTAAAAGAGGTGACGAACAGGATAGAAATACGAGAAAGAAAGAAAACATTCTTTCTAAGAGAGAATAAGTTTTATACGTAATCACAGAATTTTAGTATTGGATAAATTTCATGCAAAATCTACTTCAACCCTCAGATGAAGAAACTGAAGCCCTATAACGTCACATAAGAAGTTTAGAAGCAGATTTAGGATTAAACTCCTATTTCAGTGGTCTCTTCACCTAGAGACTTTTGTATTATACTTAACTAAAATTTGCAATATAATTTATTTATGACAAATCTTGTTATTAATATTTTGAGGCATTTTATGGCCCTTTGTTGACTACTTGATTTAGCTGTATTTACCTTTATTTTACATGTTTATTATAAGCCTGCTTTGAAGTCTTTCAAAAAAAAAAAATTCCAATGTCGTTCTTTTTCCACAGATGGCTCAGGAAATAACAAAGTAATACCATCTAATTTCAATACTGAGAGAGAGATCAGATGAACTAAAACAGAGGAATAAAATGAGGTATGAGGCAGTCCAATAAAACATTCATGATTTCAAACTGAACTGTTTAGGCTAGGAATTGTGATTCCTTGGTTGGATTCCTTCCTTCATTTATTTAATAAACTTTTATTGAATACCTCCTATGTGCTTGGCTCTGCTGTTGATTAGCAAGATAGTCATGGTTCCCACACCCATGGAATTCATTCTGGTAGAGAATTCATAATAATTTTAAAAAATTACCATTCAAAAAAGACACTCGAAATTGGGACAATGAATAGCCATTGAGGATTTTTTAAAAGTGAGTGATATGATTATATTTCAGGTTTTAAAAAAAAATCACTCTAAAAAAGAGTTTTTAGAGTTGGAAGAAAGTAAAGTATAGGTAAGGAGAAAAAGATGCTAAGCCAGCAGAACACAAAATATCAAGAAACAGGCAAAGGCCATGGTGCTTGGTTCCTGGTGGTGGCAGAAATGAAAAAGAGAAGCATTGAGAGACGTGTATAAGTTTAACAAACAAGACCTCCTAATGCATTAAATGTGAGGGATGAGAGAACGGGAGGCATCAAAAATGACTTCCATCCACCTGGCTTGAGAAACCAGGTGGATTGTGATAGCATTTCATGAGGTAAGGGAACTGAAGGAAAATCTTTTTTAATGAGGGGCAGGAGGTTAAAGAATGATGTGAGTTTTGAACAAAGAGTTTAAAGTGCATTTGAGAAATTTAAATGGAAGTTTGTTGTTGAATAGTTCTTGTACACATTTATGGCCAATCCTAATTAGCAACATTCACTGAAAAACATATTTCTAAGAGAAAAGGTGAAGTTCAAACATGGAACATATTTTGAATAAACACTAGTTATAGCAGGGCCTGATAAACAGACGCAAGGTGTCTAAATGATTCCTTTACATAAGTTATTAATTCACTAGTTAAATGATATTATAACATAGAATTTCTACTTAACAGCAGCTGTTATAAGAGCAACAAAATAATAGTCACTGGCATCCATGTTCAGCTGTACATTTTAGAAGCAACAGCGAATAATTTTTTTCATTGTGTTCATAAACTCTCTCCTAAATGAATAAATAAATAAATAAAATGAAATTCCTGGCAGCATCTTCTAGCAATTATTCTTATACAAAGAATGAGTATATATTTGTATTATTTTAGCACTAGGTGCAACCTAATTAACTCAGAAAACAATTTATGTGGAATAGCCTATGTTTCATGTACAGCAGATTATATTGATTTTCTTCACCTTTTGCGGGCTTTTTATACATTAGCAAAACAAGGGGGTAGTGATGGTTCTTAGCACTGCTGCTGTTAGTCACATCCATGTCCACATGAGTTTCTTTATGTGGAGTTTAACTGGCAAGTCCTAATTCCTTGAGATTATACCATCTCTTCGGTTTAAGACTCTATGCCGAGAATGTTCAAGCTGCCTGAGGTCTTTACAAGCATACATAGGAACACACATCAACAACAACAACCCCTTACATACTGAATAGATGAGGGCCTCTAGAATCAGACTATCTGTATGCAAACCTTAAAAACTGGTTAAGACCTTAGGCAAGATTTTTTCAACTGTCTGTGCATCTATGTCCTTTTCTGTAAAATGAAACTAATGATAACAAAACATTTCTCATAGAACAGAATTTTTTTTTTTTCTATACACAAAGTTCTTAGAAGACTTAATGGCATATGACAAAAACTTAACGCTTAGCAATTTTTATTATACAGTAGATTGCCTGATGTGCAAGCATGATACATGAATTGAAATACTTGTTAATGTATATAAAGATAATCTTAACTGAGTGTGTTTCATGTTATTTGGCTTTCAATTTCTCATAGTATCTCAAAGCAAATATAGCTAGTAGCTATCTTTCAGAATCTGAGAATTCTTCTCCAAATATATGTTATACTTCTTGACGTGGCAAGGATTTTCTGTGAAGTTGGTTTTTAATGAGCTAAACTACTGTATTTAACATTTATATCCTAATTTCCAGAAGAAAACACACACACACACACACACACACCCCTATAATGAGATCCTTTTATCCAAATTTAAACTATACATTTAATACATATTTGGTGTGTGTTTATTTTGCATTGGTAATGTAAATTCTCTTCCATCTGGATATAAGTCTTTCAGAAATCTCCTTACACCTAGGTTTTTCAGGTCCTAGTTGTAAACCTGGATGTTGTTATATATCAGCTGTTTGTGTTTACCTATGTTTTTACATTCTCATTTGTTGTTAGCTTATATTGTGTTGATTTTTTTTTAATTTTTTTCATGAAACATTAAAACTTTTTACAGCATTTTGAAACTTCTATTGAATATAAAATAATATTGTAAATAGCTTAACAGTAGCTTCCACACATGCTGGGTATTACTAGAAAATCAAGTAAATTTATTAAAAGACCAGTCTGGCCATAACATAGCTCAATAAGGAGAAAAGGCACATATTCAACCCTGCTCACCCATTAGAGAATCTTACATAAAATATATTGCAAGTAAACAAACATTTCCTAGATTAAAAGTTAATAAGCTGAATGCAAACGTGTCAGTCATTAAATATTAATGTAGGTATGTCTTAATATGTTGCTTTCATCTTACTGATTTCATTTTATATATTATAATAACCTCCTGCAACTATTATAAATTTCAAACTAAATGTCAAATGTTAAATAAATGTTCTTTACAATCTGTACCCAACAATTCAAAATAATTACTATGTATGTACCTTTGTACCAATTAGAACAACAATTATAATGGCAAGACAAAAAAACAGCTACTATTTATCAATGAGAAAACTAAGGCCTACTGAGGACAGCTTACTTACTTGGGGCCACACAGTTAGCTGGTCAGAGAGCCAGGAGTTGAACTGAGGTGGTCTGACCTCAGAATCTTTGCTCTAAACCTTTAGATCTATTGACAACAATATGCTAAATCCCTTCCAGGAAGGGCTTACTGTCTTCTAGTAGAAATTCAAGTAAACATATACTTTTAACTGTCTATGTGTTGTCAGGGAGGCATAAACACTCCTACCAGACAATGAGTTTTTCACCATACTGGAAAATCCTCAAGGAAAGGGATTATGTTTTATTTGACTTTTTATTGCCAGAGCCTCCCACGACATTCGACCCATAGAGAACTTCATTCAAATTATACTGTTGTTTTATGCAAAGTGTTGTCATACAAAGAAGCAGTAAAGCTAGAGAAAGAAGGCTTTATAGTATATATGAAGTGACATTTGAACTTTGTCTTGAAAAATAAATACAGGTATTCAAGGAATAGATTCAGAGGGGAAAAATTGAAAAAGAGGAAATGATATTTGTGAACAAAGGTCTGAAGTGGGAAAACCTGGATATATCTAGGTGGTGGGTATTTGGGTGCAGGAGAAGCCAGAGACAAGGTGGTAGAAGATTCTGGACAGGGAGTCATGGCAGTTTAGAAAGATGGTCTTTATGTCAGGCGAAGGGCTTCAGCTGCACAGCCTTGGGTAGCCCTGCTACACTTGGGTCAGGGGAGGGAATGGGTGCAGTTTCAGTAAGCTTTCCATGAGCTGGAGACAACTCTATATCTATCTTATTTATGTCTCAATGTGATTGAAATTTGGTCTCTCCACACATAAGTATTGCAAATTTAAATAAAATGCCACAAGGTCACAGTTGGAAGAAAGCTGCAAATGACTACTGCAAAAGGGAGATTTTAATATTGAAGAGTATCAAATTTAGATTCCAAAGCTTTCAAAACAGGATGCTTATGTAAATATAAAATGAGACTATGACCAAATTATTAATTTATGATTGAGAGCACTTGTAAGATGATAAATCTGGTTACTGGGTATCAAGAGCATTTAGAAGAATTGGGTATTTATATGCATTTTGGGAGAAAATATGTTTGAATAAGATTTCTGTGTTTAAACACAAAATTATAATAGCTTACAGGCAGTAAAACATAATCTTTGAGGTTATTATCTCTACTGGACAGAAATCTATAAGTAAACATATACATTGACAGTGTCTGGCCTCTAATCAAATGATAAATGGTAAAGTCAACACAGGTACCTTTTCCCATATAATTCAATAATTCTTGCCTAGGTCTCTTAAACAGTGCCCCAGGATGATGTTAAAACACCATGTTGTCCCTTTCCACTTGACCTTATTTCCAAGGTTGAATATCTATCTGCTTTAAAAAAGAGTGATCTAATTCTATTCTTTTAAAAGACAGAATGATGCTTGTCACAGAAGATAGTGAATTTAAAAAAAGATGATTCACTAAACTAAGTGAGGGAGGAGGGTCTAAATTTAGGTGTTGGGGATTAAAGTTATCACACAAGATTTACGGAGTAATATGCACTGATTTATGCCATAAAGTCTACTTTTACCTTTTCTCACTTCTGTTTCCCTGGACCTTATCACACTATTACATTTCTCTGTAATATCTTTCCTTATCGCTTTATTCATTCATCATATATAGTTGATCTTTGAACAACACAGGGATTAGGAACACTGAACCCCTGCAAAGCTAAAACTTTGCATGTAACTTTTGACTCCCCCCAAACTTAACTGCTAATAGCTTACTATTGATAGGAAGACTTGCTGATAACAGTCAATTGACACATATTTTGTATGTTTTATGTATTATATACTATATTCTTACAATAAAGTAAGCTAGAGAAAAGAACATGTTATTTAAAAACCATAAGGAAGAGAAAATATATTTACTATTCATTAAGTTGAAGTGGATCATCACAAACATCTCAATCCTCATCATCTTCACCTTGAGTAGGCTGAGGAGGAGGAGGGGGTTGGTCTTGCTTTCACAGGGGTGTTAGAGGTGAAGGAGAATCCACGTATAAGTGGGACCACGTAGTTCAAACCTTTGTTGTTCAAGGGTCAGTTGTATTCTACTTTTTCTAAAAAACATTTCTCAGACTATCCAAATCTGAAAAATTATTTTTTCTTTTAATTACTACAGAGCTTATTGCCCATATAGTTATTTAGAAATTACTCATCTGATGCCTTATAACAGCTTACCTTTTATGTGAGCAGCTATTCAAATTTATTTTTAATTTTCTAATTTTATTTGATGAAAGATTTTATACTTATGGCACATCATAGACAACAAACAGGTGATTTACTGCAGAAGCTTTGATTTTAAAATTTATTTGTATTTTTAGATATAGATTTTTTTGCTATAGAATATAGTTTCCCACATATTAATAATAAAAAATGAGCTATGATAAAAGAGTAAAGGGTTATGTTTATAATTAATTCTTGAGACAATGAATCAAGTATAACAATATTTCCTTATGTCAAAAATTTTAAAAATATGTAATTTCATTAATAAAATAATATATTCAGTAAATACTGCAAAATATTTCTTTTAAAAGTTAAAGTTATATATTATTAAATATTTCCTTTTTCCAAAACGAGTGATTATGATGTTTCTTGTTGAATAATGACTAGCTATAGAACACAAAATAAAACATAATTTTTATAGGACAGTCTGACTCATGACATCACAAATTATTTTTCATCATTAAGCCAGTGAAATCATACTTTTTGAATATAAAGACAGTGAAGACAAAAAGAGTAGGTAACTTAGTAGGCTATGAATAAGGTCTAAAAAAGAGTGATCCTAAATTTATCTTATAAAAAATACTGTAAAATGTGAATTGTTTTTCTACATATTTGAAATGTATTTTAAGGTAGATTCTACATATTATTCTGCTGTAAAAATGTTCTGTATTAACAAGTTTTCCCTAAAGTGAGTAATTGAGAACTAAAAAAAAAAAAAGTAATTGGTTGCTGTTATACAAATTACACAAATATCATGTAAAACTGTGATCCCCAGCCCCTAGGCGGCCATGGCCTGGTAGGAACTGTGCTGCACAGCATGAGGGGAGGGGAGAGAGAGCCAACTAAGCTTCATCTGTATTTACAGCCACTCCCTAATGCTGGCATCACCGCCCTGAGCTCTGCCTCCTGTTAGATCAGCTGCAGCCTTAGATTCTCATAGAAGCAGAAGCCCTACTGTAAACTGTATGGAGGTATCTAGGTTGCACTCTCCTTAAGAGAATCTAATGCCTGATGATCTGAGGTGGAGCTTAGGTGGTGATGCTAGTGCGGAGAGTGGCTGCAAATACAGATTGTCATTAGCAGAGTTTTGACTGCACATTAAATGTAATGCACTTGAATCATCCCCATACCATCCCTCCCATACCCTGGTCCATGGAAAAATCATCTTCCGTGAAACTGGTCCCTGGTGCCAAAAAGATTGGGGGCCACTGATGTAAAAAATCAGTTTGATGGACAAACTAGTCAAATCAGTCACTTGGTGTTAGGTTTATTGAGAGTTTTCATTTAATTTTTGCCACCTTCAATAGTTGTAGTTTTAAGTGAATATAAAGAAGAATTGCCAAGACATCTAGGTCACATGTTCTTTTAATTCATACTAACCGAAAAGCCACTGTGTTTTAAAAAAAGTACCAGTGTATGAGACACAAAAAATTCCTTTAAGAAATGATTGTTATCATCTATTATGCATCAGCCAGTGTGCTAAGCATCAGAACCCTTAAGAACTTTGCAATCTATAGAGAAGCTATGACAGACCTAAAACCAGAAAAATTAAAATAAAAGGAAAATACACACATCAGTGACGCTGACAGGCAAAGCAGATTGTAGTGGAGAAAAACATGGGGTCAAGAGAATCTTCCAGAAGGAGGTAATGCCTAACCACAGTTAGAGGATGAGGGAAAGACTGAAAAGGAGTAGCAACGTATTCACACAGAGTTGCACATAGGTATAGCATGCGAAGAGAGGAATGGCCAGCTGGTGAAATATACAGTATAAACAAAATGGTATATAAATTATATGTACAGTTAAAAGGGATAAATTTTAAAATAAACTCCTATGTAACTACTTCTCACCACTCTTAGAGTAAAGAAAATTGTTGATAAGAAGATAAGGGAAATACAGACTCCTGTGTAATTGTGCACCATGTTTAATTTGAATGGAGGGCCAGATAGACCTACGTAAGGTGGCTTATTTTTTTGTATGCAGGATCCTTATAGATCTGTTTTAGGTAATGGCCATAGGATTGATTAAGAGCCAGAAAATGGTAAGAAGAGAAACCACTAGTTTAAGTGAATGTAAACACATACTGTTTGAGATTCTCTCAGATATAAATCAAAGATACCTTTTGAGGAGGAAGTTCTAAAGAAAGCAAAAACATAATAAGCAAAAATTTCTTTCTAAGAGGGTATTTGGCACCATATCAAGCAAAATATTGCCAACTAAAACATATCTAAAGATATTAGATATTATCCTTGAGAAGAGAAATGTTCCAGAAACTTGCTTTAGGACTCCGAAATATTAGGTAGAGCAGAAAGAGCTGGAAAAGAAGAAATGTAATGATCATTTTGTTTGAGATAAGAATAGATGCTCTCTCTTTTCTTTTTTCTTTCTGAGCACAATATTACTTGGATGCAAATTTTCTTACTGAACTTTAAAGTGTTACTTGTGTTTTATTGTTAACACTTCAGTTCTCACTAATGTGCTTGGTAAAATAAGTGCTTTAATTACTTGCCTGCATAGTCAATATTAAAATACCACGCTGTCTTCAGTTTATTGAAAGAATTTTGGATTTTCAAAATACTATAAAAAATAATATAACAATGCATTGAAAGGGCATATTTAAGTATTTTGTTATTAGTTATTTTATCACCTCCAAATAAACAAGAAACGCATAGGTGAACCTTGGTACATATGAAAATGTGCCTCTAAATTTACAGTAAATATATAAACATAGAAATTTTATTAAATAATTCTGCATATATGGGTATGCTTATTCAAATCCATTAGATTTTCTAAGGTATTACATATTAATTAGTTTTAAAGTCTCTATAAACATAATTATAAAGCTGCTTTAATGAAATAATTAAATAGTCACCATAATTTGCAAGCTAGCAGGAAAATACACTAATATAAATTTACTTTGGTAAGAATGTTTCTTTAAATTTTAGTTGTTTAAAGGCTTAAATAATTAGTCACAATAATTTGCAAGCTAGCAGGAAGAGACAATAATATAAATTTACTTATAAGCCTTTAAACATCTAAAATCTAAAGAGACATTCTTATCAAAGTAAATTTATTATAAACATAAATACAAGAAAATGAAACATCCATTTCTATGTTCAAATTGCAAAGAATTTGGCAATAATAAATATGCTATTTGTATTGCTCATAAATTATGGTCAATAGATATTTGCTGAACATATTACTTACAATGGTGTCCTAAGTTTTCAAAAAATTTTCAAGAAATCCTACGGATAAAAATTAAGTTCAGAGAGAGATTGAAGCTTAGCTTCTTTGAAGTGAAGAAAAAAGTAGCCTCAAATCAATCCCATTTCACAGATGAGGAAAAATTGGATCCAAAAGATTGAAGTGATTTGTTCAAAGTCACCTAGGTAGGAATTTCAGGGTCAAAACAAGAACTGGAGTTTGTGTCAAGTCCTATGCTAATGCCACTAAGTAAGCTCCTTCCAAGTCATTGAGTCATTATGTCAAAGTAGTCAACTCCGTCATTCATGTGATGACCAAGGTTTTTAAATCTAACCAGCTAACATAGTATCCCACAAGAACAGGGTTGAAGACAGCAGATTCTCAGAAAAGGTAGCTGATAAGTAGACAAAGATCTACATAATTATAATAATTCATCGTTTTTTAAAATTAGAAAATGAACTACATTTAAGGGCAAGGCCAGCCATCTAAATTTACCTCTTAACTGCATCATTGTTTTAGCTATGTTTGGAAATTTTAATATTTTTAAGCCATGATATCTTTATAAAATTCTGATGACAATTCTTACTTTATAAAGTTCTTACATACATTACAGATAATGCATGTAAAGCAACTAGCAAGTGTTTGGCAGCCGATCTTAATTCACTTGCATTTCATTATGCTGTACTTCTACAGATATTTAAACCTCATAGCAATTATAATTATACAATATTTATTTCTGAAAAGTATTTATTTATGCACACTCACATAAGCAAAACACACGTCAGTTAGCAAAAACAAAAATAAATGTACTTTATTATTATTTTTGCATTGCCTCAGTAGAGAAAACACTTCTAATAAACAAACAACTGCTATCTATGATATTTGTATACATAGCTACAGGCAAAGGTGATGATTCTTTATTATTATCAGGGAATGTCATGGGAATTATTTCAAAAGTGATCATAAACTTACATGGATCCATCTGTATATATATAAGCTGTCAACAAATTCCCTTAAGGCCAGGCCTTAACACAGTATATATATGCACAGTGATAACATTTATAGGGCACTTCCAGGACCTATGCTAAATGCTTTACCACTTTCACTAATAATGTATTATATGGTCTTTCCTTAACACTATAAGGAGGCTATTTTCCCTACTTAATAAATGAAGTACTTAAGTACCTAGCTCAAGATAACACAGAGGAAAACCAGATTTCAAACACTGGCAGTCTGACTTCGCAATGCCCACACTTGACAGCCCCTCATTCACCCTCAAGTGGCTGTCATAGAAAGGACACAGGTAAATACAAACTACCAAGATTGTGTCTCTAGTTCTTTTAACTCCACATTCTGAAATCAACAGATTATCTAAGAGGTCAAGAGCATAAATTTCTTCCTTGGTGTAGACCCCAAAGTTTTTCTACAGTCCCAGGTTCTTTTTGTGGCCTTTTGTATGTGTCTATTGGTCTGTGGTTATCTGTGAATGAACAAACCTATAGGCTCATCATGGTGCTCAACCTGTGATCTTGACCCCATCATCACTCTTCTCTCCCATCCTCAATCTATCATCAGTTCCTAAAGACATTTTGAATTTGCATATTTCTTTTTATCCCCAAACTGTCATTAATTTATTTTAAATGCCATTTCTATTTCCCTGGTTTCTGTAATAGGCTGGGACTTGCTTCCTTGCCTCCAGCCTACCTCATTTAATCTGTTCTCCTTAGGGCTACCTGAGAGAGCCTTCTAATCCACAAATAAGATCATGTTGTACCTCCAATAAGTCCTTAACATGGTCCTCATTACTTTCACAATAAGGTGAGACTCTTTATGATTTAATTCTAACTTCTCTCCATAGCTTTATCTCTCAGAGCTTAAGCACTCAAATACTACGACAGAATTCATTAAACAATCTAAATTTTTCTCATTTTCTCACATTTTGTGCACTTTCTCAAAGCACATTTTTCTGAAAATGTTCTCCCTTTTTCCTTTCCTCACATATACTCCCTTTGGCCAACTCCTACACCTCCTTTAGTTCTCATCTGAGAAATCACTTTGCTTGGGAAGCCCTCCTGGATCCTTCAAGTCTGGGTTGGAAGAAACCCCTATTAGGTGTTTCTCTGATTTTTATTAGTGTTCCTATAATAACACTCATCATGACATGTTATTATTGCTTCTGTACATATGTGTCCAAAACTGAAGTTCTTTGAGAACAGTGACTATGTGTTTTGCTCTCAGAGTAAGCTTAAGGCCTGTTGTATCCTAGATGCTTATAAAGTACTTGTATTGAGTGAATGAACAAATAAATTAAAAAAAAATGAAATGTTTACTTGACTGAGACCATGTATTGTTATGCAGTCATTATATTTTAAAATCTGAAGCTTATTTTGGATATCAAAGTTTATTTTCATAGATTTAGGTATTTTTACTACTATATGGGACCTTCCAGGTGGTCAAGTTCAAAGGACAGAAACACCTAGTCAACCTTATAATATCTTCCTTATGTTACAAGAGCCTACATATATTGACTCTTTAATAACCACTCACCACTGCTCACCCAAAGCTATATAGACTAATAAAAACATCCAGCTTCTTTGCTTATTATAGTGAGGCTGCTGGTTGTATCATTCTGATGAAAAATTCTGATTGTCAGGCATATATAGATTTGAAACTTTTTTGAAGTATAAACTAAAATATTTTAAAGTATAGGGTCTTCAGAGAAAAAAATAATTAAAACATGACTGTCCTAAGGAGAAAGACTTTGAGATCAGTAAACTAGTAAATTGTAAAAGTTAGATGCCTCAAAATCATGATGATAGCTAGAGGTACAGAAATTCAGTCAGTTAGTTACATTTTAAACTTTTGTATATTGCCAAGTTTGAAAAGAATTGATCTATCTCCTTTAAGCCCAAATCCTCACAAGAAAAGGAATTTCAACTTCAAAAGAAAGTGACACAAAGCCCGTTTTTAACATAAAATAAGCATTTGTCTAATTTCAAAGAGTATATTAAGTCATTAGTATAAGTGGTGTTTTGCTCCACACTCTCTTTACATTATTTCATCTCTTTCCATCTGCCAGCAAACCTAACAAGCAATTTTAAAATAATGGAAGAATTAAATCCTCATTGGTGGCATCATTTTCCTTTTTTGCGTATGTCTTCAACAGACTTATTCTAGCAGTTCCATTAATATAGCTGTTGTGAAAAAAGAAAAAGCTATGCAAATGGCATATTATAAAATTAAATGGTAACATATTGTGTTGCTTGGGATCACAGTCAAGTCTAGAGGCAAAATAGAAATAACAGATGCAATATAAATGCAGAGTTATTATGTGTGTCATACTGGAATCCAGTCTCACAAAATTAGCACAATATGCTCTACCTGAGGAAAAGCTGGGGGGGGGGGGGAAAGAGAGAGAGAGGAAATATTGTCCCAGCAACATAAATGGAGAGACAGCAACATTTTAATCTTAGTTTGGCAATAAATTTCAAAAAGAAATTGTACGCTAATTGGATTTTTTATTAAAATTTCAAACAAAGAGAAATGTCTTCTATATTAATATGGTCCTCCAAAATGCTTTTTAGATTATGAGATTTCTAAGATTCCTTTTTAATTAGTGAATTTATTAGTTTGAATGAGCCTAATTAAAGTCTTCCCTAAAGCTATTTATAGAGGTATTTCCTCATTTTATTAGTCCCTAAGTGGTGTTGCAAATCTGGTTTGGGGAGCAACTTAAGGCAAATGCATTATATTTGTAGCTGAAATTAAATGTATATGTATAATTGATTGAATAAATTATTTAATGTAATATCTCTAATACTTTATTTTATTAATCACTGAATTTGTGTGGTACATCATATAGCCTGATAACTGCCTGGGTTTGTTTTGAATTGTAATCTAAAAGGAATTCCCTCTATAGTAATAATTCTTATTTTTACATAAAAAAGTAAAAGATCCTCCTTCTTTATGGAAGAAAATAAGAAAGTGAAAAAGAAAACACGTCTATACCATGTATTTTTGGGTAAAATTACTGGGTTCCATTTATTTGGCCTCCCATTAGTCATGTCATTTCCCATGTAATTTTGCAGTTCCTTCACCTTTACTTGCCTTCCTGAACAAAGAAAACAACTTCACCTCTCACCAACAGAAAGAATAATTTGGGGAAAAATACTGTTAAATTATTTAAACATAGAGTAAGCATCTTCTTACAACTGCAGGTATAAATGATGTCATATTACAATTACTATCCACAATTCACTACCTCAGCCATCACAACTTAAAGAATCAGTACCATTGTCTTTCAGAAAAACTTTCTTAAGTTTCTGTTTTTAGTCATTTGGTTTAGGTGGGTGTGAAATTCTTTGACTCAAAATATATTAACTGTAAAATATTCACTGGAGGTGAGAATAAAATCACTACTAAAATCGGCTCTAAGAGCAAGATAAATTAGTCTACATACTGTTTGTAAACCACAGCAATTTTGCTAGATAGTTGATAAAATAGTGATCAGGTAACAGGATGCTATCTTGGGCAGGCATCAATAAACTATAATAGCAGATGCTGATAAGTATGAATAGCAGTACATTTTAAATCAATTGTGTAAATAAATCCTTTTTGATGGCATTTGGCTGGTTTTAGAATCTACACTAGAGGATCAAGTAGGAAGAAATGATTGGATATCCTTAATAGTCAAGAGACTTGCTTGTGTCCAACTAAAAACTCAATGGAGGTGAAATAGCGTATCAATGCCAAAAAGGTCCTGTAGCAATAGCTGATTGGAACAAAATCATAAGTGCCCAGAAATTGTGGGACTTTGGCATTTTAGTGCAACAGACCCATAATCTTACCTAAATCAAAGACCCTGAATAAGAGGGCTAGTTCCTTCTCAAAATCCAATCCGATCCTCTTCAAGATATACAAAGAAAAGAAAGAGGTCATGTTCTAAGATAAAATATTTCACCTTTGTCAAATATCTACGTTACCAGAGTCTAAAACTTATGCCCCATTATGAAACCTAAGTGGAGGAGCTCAAAGCTAAGGACTGAAATTTTGAATAATTAGTAGCTAGAGAGGATTTTCTTAAAGTTTTCTGGGGCAAGTGATTGTTTAGCAACTTTATAGAGTAAAATATCAAATTAAAACAAAGTGCTATGATTTTGCTGAAGACAGGCATTCTTTTTTTCTGAGAAACATCAAAAGTATTTGATAAGTATGAGAAAATATGTATCTTGAGTAAACATCAGTAAATACTAAACAGTGATTTTCAACTTTTTCTATTGACACTGTAAAAATTGGTATGGAGATAATATATTGTTGATATTTGTAGGCTAATATTCCTTACCAAAAAAAAAAAAATAGACTGTATCCTTTCCAGCTGCAATAGTCTGATTTTATAATTTGATATCAAGCTCATTAGTGTCATAGAATTTCTGGGTTTAAAGGAATCTTAAAAATTCTTACATATTCATTCAATATTTGAGTTCCTTCTACATGAAAACAATAAAGTAGTCATATAGCTTATGCTTGAGCCAAGTTCATATTGACCCAAATGTTTTTGTGAAGAAATATTTTTCTTTACAAAAATTTTTATATCAGATATTTTTCTCTAACGTGTGCTCATTGCACTCTAAATTTGTCTGACTCTAGTGAGAGCTGCATCATTGTAAATTATAAAAAGATAGCAAGCAATAATAGGGATTGGGTTGAGTTAACCTTTTTTTAATACAATATAAAGAAACACTAATTGTGTATACTATAAAATACTAATTAACAAAAATATTAAAAATCATTGAGAAAATATAACTAATTATAAACACTCACAGTATCATTATGACTTTGTACATTTTTCTACCAAAAATGGCAACTTGCAATAATGTCTATGTTTTAATTAGGTGCTCACTAATTTAGAGCTTACTCTAATAGCTGCCACGTATTAAATCTTTCTTTTGTTTGAAAAGATGTACTTTTATATGCCAACATTGATAATTTCTGGGTGATAAGACTACAAGTAATTATGTCTTATATTACTTGATTATTCTACAATGAACATATATTATAAACATGATTTTAAGATGTTATAAAAAGTAAATTATCCAATTTTTTATTTTTGTTTTTCAAAAGTTCTTCAATTTTATACTAGCTTTGGTAAGTGAGTAATGGCACTTCCACAAAGTTCTTAAGATTTCAGTGTCTAAGCAAGTCAGTCTATATTGCATATATACAAAGTTCCGTCAATTAGAATTTTATAATTGTTTTAGAGACAGAATTATTAAGGAACTATCTCCTTGGAGTTCCATATTATAATGTATTGATGCAAACTTATTACTACTGTAGGTAAAACAAACTGCTGCATGGCAAGAGTGACACAATCTTGAAGGGAAACTACTGTGATGACTGCTGTTTGACTTCTGAGTATCAAAATGTTCTGCAGCAAGGCCTTTAAACAATGCCTGTAGCACACACAGCCCTTCATAAAGCTGCTTAATTAACCTCCCCAGCAGTCACAAGTTTCAGCAAGAAAGCCTGAGATGTGACTAGCTGCATATGTATTTACCCTAAAAGCCTGCAATATAAAAGACATTTTCTGGAGATGGGTGTGGGGATCCACTATCTCATAGCCACCCAAGACATCGCTTCTTTTTATGAGTCCCTATTAAATATTTCTTTCTGAGAAACTGGATTTGTCAGCCTCTTTCTTCAGCCTTTCAGCCCCCTTGGCCTTTGGAGGCAGGTTTGCGTATACCTGCTCACCATAGAACAACTACTCTACCCAGAATCCTTATTCAAAGGAATAAAAATATCTAATGTAATAAGAACAAAAGGACTTGGAGAGAGATAGTAGAGGCTGAGAGATGTCAACAAAATTAAGGAAGACTGGGAGATGACTATAAGAGTTCAAATGCAGATCTGACAGAACTGTTGCCAAAGTAACTACAGGGACGGAGTCAATAAGAAGCAATGTTACTTGTACCTCAATTTCTTAGAAAGGTCTCAGGAACAAAAGGCACCAGGTACTACACCAAGAAATGTGGGCAAAATTGGGATTTTTAAAAATGGAAGGATTAACTTAAACACTTGCAAGGAGATTTAGCCCTTCAAATCCTCTTCCCTAACTTACAGTCAACTGAATTCAGATTTGTCTATGCTCCTATATTTCCTCTTATGCACAGAGATTAGAAACAAGTATGTGTGGTAGAGGGGAAGGGTATAAGGTGAGAAGGTAAGTGAGGTCACGGTAGAGAGAAATGTGGTAAACATCCACTGTGTGTTATAAATTTATATCAAGAAAGGTTTACAGTTACCCATGACTCACAGATGAGAAAATTAAACCTCAGAGAGATTAAATAACTTGCCGTAAATGATACAGCAAGTGTGCAGCTGACCAAAAATCTGTGCTTCTTGTGGAAAATTGTATTATTTTCTAATATACCTGTCATGCACATGCCTTATGGTTCCGCATTTCTTGATAAAGCAGAAACAAACCCGTGAGTTTATGTTGCCATTTAAAAGAAATGAATACAATGATTACCTGGAAGCAGAAGATCTGGACTTAAGGAGAAGAGCATGAGTTTGTGATAGAACAACTTCCTGTGGAATTGCCTAATTCTCTAAGCATCTGTGGCCCAGAATCAAAAATGCAGGAAGTAGACCAGAGAAAAAACGTGCTTATTGGCTAACAAGGGGACAGCACAAAGTGTAATACATAAATTGCTGGGCAGGTGCCTGAATCAAAACAATAACAAGCTATCAGAAGCATGCATGGCAGAGATTCAAGGAGAAAAGGCAGGCAGATTAATAAAAGGAATCAACAATCAAATAGCATGAGAAGAATATGATTATCACAAATGATTCTGTTTCTTCCATCAATCTCCTAGATTTCTACATGTGAAACAATATCTTAAGGGAAAGAAAGTAACATAGAAATTATAATTAAAATTGATTCTTGATTCTGAAATACAGTCACACTAGGCGGTTTTATCCACAGGATCTGCCTGGAGTCAGGTGAATTTGGAAGTGGGATGTGGGAAGGGTGGAATACCAAGTGATTACGTTATGAACAGAGAAGAAGTTACACTGGTGTGGGATTTTGAGCAAAATTGCAGTTTTCCTGAAGAGAGAGAGGATGAATTTTAAATTTTAGTTCAGGCTTTCCATTTGCAGGAATTGATGGATTTTCATTGTAGGAAGCTTCTGTCAAGTCATGTCAGCTCCTAAGATTTTTCATCACTTTGTGACTCTGTTTCTTCATTAAATTGAGAGTTTCACTAAGGCCATACTGTAGTCAAAGAGGAATAAGTTCCATAATAAAATTGTGATGACTTTACCAGAAGAAAATGATAGGACTGCAAGGAAGATGATACAAACAAATGAACTACACAAACAGAAAAACCAAAGGAAATGAATGCTACACTTTGGCTCTCTTCATTTTTTTCTTTATTTTCACTCACTTTTTTTTCTGAAAGTTACCTTCCAATTCTAAAAATGTGGGGAAGGGCATACAAGATTTATTATTTTATTAATAGTTTTTGTTTTATGCCAAGTGCTTTAGAAACATTTTTCAATTTAATCTTAACATTCACTCTATCAAATAGATAGTATGAATCTGTTTTGACAGATATAAGGGAAATGACATTCAAACAAGTTCAGTGATGTAGCTAGTAAGTAATAGAGCTACTAGCAAAGCTAGTATCCAGACTTGAGTGTGACACATTTTTAAAATCTATGCTATTTTTTATATGCCATGTTAGGTTATATTAATAAATGATTTTGCCTGCTGTCCAAAACCTATTTTTTATGTCTTCAGAAATGTTTCCTTGCTCCGTTAAGGAGGAAAAATAGCTTATATAATCCAAAATTGTAAATTTTTTTTTTGTTGCAATGCAACTTAAGGGATGCTAGCCCTTTGAATTGAACAGAAAGGCAATGATAATGCTATTTAAAGAGAAAAAAATGCACACCTCCATCATGTGAACAGAGCATAATAAGTGGCATTTTTGCAATTTGGCTGCTTGATTGTACCTGTGTGTAGAAGTACTGAAGTATCCTCTTTTGAGCAAAAAGCAAGGAGATTAATTTTTTTTTCCCCTCACACTCTCAAGGGACTTACTCAAACACCTAATTGTGCTTTTCAACCTTTAATACATTGGTAATGGAATTTCCCAGTTAGAGTGTTTTCACTTGCCTGGGTAGAGGCTACAGCTGCAGTCTCTACAAATATTTTTTGTAATACTGTTCACATGAATTGTAAGAATCTTCCAAGGAAAGCTGGAGTACCTCAAATGGAAAATTCACAAGTAGCAGCAGTCAGGAAGGCTCAGAGCAGAAGAGTGAATAGTAGCTATAAATCAGATACAAATCACATTATTGAATTGAGATAAGAAATGTGAAATAAAATCAATCTCACTTCTCAGAGGAGGAGGAGAGGGTTTCTTCTAATCTTGGGATGAATTTAAAATCAATAAAAAGTATAATAGACTCACAACCAGAAATCACATGACAAAGCAAGGAATTGGAAAAAAAAATTAAAAAAAAAGAAAAAAGTATACCTCTTTATTTCAACAGTTTCTAAGCTCCAAGAAGCCTTATTTGATAATGTTAACTGCATTCATAATGAACATGTTCATAAAGCTTTTTAAAACATTCCATCGAGCACTGCACAGTTGAATGTAGCCAGTCAAATTGTATCTGATGAAAGTAAAGATAATGTGTATAAATAATAATCTCTCAGGCCAACCATCTTAGATATTAAAATCAAGGCCACAAGGAGAGTGAGATCCTCTCTCTGTTGAGATACTCCTAATTATAACAGTAATCGTATGAGGCTGAAATTCGGCAGGGATTCTGAGATTACATAATAGTAGAACAGTTTGTTTGTTCATTTGTTTTTTTCCCTCTCATAAATTTTTCAGAATATCCATTTTTGGAATCAATCAGAAGTAATTCCTGCCGATAGTGCTCATGATATGTCAAAAGTTTGGAGGAATAAAAAAATTCTTCCGAGTTTCCATATGTCAGAATGTTTCATTTTCTATTTTAATGCAGAAAATCAAAGGACACCATTAACTGAAAATGGGTTCCTAGAAACGTTTTCCAAAATATGTCTCGTGGAAGCCTAGCTGCTTGGCCAAGCAATTGAACTATTTTCCTTTTGTAAGCCGCACATCAAAGGCCAAAGTTGAATATTGAGAAAGGAATGGACTCAATCATATGGAATGTTTCGGGAAAAAATAAGAAAAAAAGTGAAATTGCATAACGCTTGCTACACTGCATATCTGTCTCATTCCAGAAGAAACTTTGTGTTTTCCCCTTGAAAAATAAAAACAACAGGCAACTTGTTTCTATTTTTCATGAAGCTAGACATTAGCCAGTTGTTAGACTTCAACTGTGATATATTTTTGAGAAGAAACAAGCTAGAGAATTTCAGCCTGAACTAAACAGAACAGATGGAGTTGATTTTAACTTTTTTACAGACCATGAGCTTTTAGACATTTATTTTTCGGAAGTCCAGTCTTTAACAAGGACCATCCATATGAGTGTGTGCAATTCACACTGAGTTCTGAAACGCCACTGCCTATTTGTCCATAAATTTAGAAATAAATAAATAAATAAATAAATTCTGGAGGCATTCCCTGGAAACCAAGAGCTTGAAGAAAACCTTTAAAGCTCTCTGGTAAGTAGAATGACATCAGAGCTTAGGAAAAAGCCAAAGCCATGAGAGATGGAGATCTCTAATGGTGATATGAAAAAACAGTTAAATATCTTATCAGTCATATCAATTGTAAAATCTAGTTGATAACGTAGCATTGTGGTTGCAGTTTGCTGGCTCTAGTCTTCCACAAGCAGACAAATGAGATAGTTAGTAATTTGAATATAGGCAATGTAGACTGTGAAGCCACATTGACACAGTCACAATAAATGGGGATCAGTGAGTCCCACCAGTGTCCTAGAGAACCATCCAGTCAGCAGCTTGGTCAGGGCCTTGCTGGCCATTAAGAACTCCATCAAGAAGAAGGCACCAGCAAACATAGTCTAGGGAGGTAATCAAAAACACTTAGCCTGCTACCAAATGCTTTCCTTAATGAGCAGTCATCTTTTTAGCCTGGAAAGATTCAGAACCATGTATATTGATATCTAAGAGAAACATATTGAAGTATTTATATTTAGAATCTATCAATATTTGCCATTTTATGTTATTAAAATAATTAAGATAACTTGGACTTATGAATAATATCTGTACTTTATGATGAATAAGTAATTGATTTACACTTGTGTTAAACTTAGATCTACCGATTTCATGTGGTAGAGGCTACTAGTTGCACCAAATGTCCATTTTTCCTTTTTCTTTAGTAGTAAAATTCCTGATTTTTAGTTGTAAATCTACCAAACTATAAAAATTTCCATTTTCTGTTTAAGTTATGTGTGATGTTGAGACTAAGTTTCAACTACTTAGATGTAAGTATAGTGTTGTGTAAAACTTCCAGAAAGCATCTTTGAGGGAGGGGAGCTTGCCGTTTTTTCTTCTTTTCTTCTTTCTCTTTTTGGAACTTGGCCCATGACTCACGTTTAAGCAGCCATATCAAACCATATGGAAAAGGGTTAGACTTTAGCAATGGAAGAATGGTGAGCTGGGATGAGCATGAGTTGGGATTTTAGAGACCTGCAGCTGCTGGCTTCATATACCCAGACTCTTCATAGCAAGCAAACTGCTATTTTTACCTAAGCCATCATTATTTGGGGATTTTATGTTGTATAAGGCTAAGACATATGCTAAGTAGTTTATATTACAATTATTTTCAAAGTTCTTAAAAATCACCACAATTACAACTTTTACCTTATTAGCTTTATAAGGGCTAAGTACAGGAGTGGTATCTTTTAGTCAAAATAAGTCCCCTTCCCCCTTTAAAGTCATGATCAAAAGTTGCTAGAAGGTACTAGAAGTATAAATACATAATGTTGTTTTGTAAGTTGAACCCAGAAAACAGAACTGAACATCTAATAATTTAATGTCCTGGCCATTTTTTAAAGGAAAAAAAAATTTTATTATGAAAAATGTTGGTTGGTAAGCATTTTTCTAAAACACACCAAGGTCACATAATCAAAGTGAATTCTTTGACAAGTCAAACTAGTTTGATTATTTGGGTTTTAAAGCAGATATATATACATATTTATATATAAATATGTATATATATTCTTTTCCCTTGATTTTAGAAGAAAACAGCATAATTTTATATCATTTTAACATAAAATCTGTCTTTCTCATTAAAAGACTAGTGAATAGGAATTTCCTAAACTTTTTATTTTGTTTTACTAAAAAATGATGCTAACATTACTTCCATATAGAAGTGTAAAAAATGTGAAAATATGTGTTCAATCAAATTGGAAAATTCTAATAAAATAGTTTAATATTACTAGAATACAGTTTTGAACTAATAGTAAATCAAGTTAATAGAATACTTGGGTTACTTAGATTATTGGATACTTGGGTTATTTTTAACTAAGGTATAACACTGAACTATGATTACCGGCATAGTTTTAATGTTAAATATATATTCCTTTATTCTTATTTTTATACGTTATATAATAGAATAGCCAGCTGTAACTTTGGGCCATGTTTGCAAATGTCCTAATTTTCATCTTTTTAAGAAGTTGTACAAAAGAATATGTGTAGCTGTTTGGTATTATTTATACTCATTAGCTTTAGTTGTGTGCTAGACCTATTAATAAATGTCATTTCACTCTATAATGTAGAACTTAAATACCAAAAGTCATGTTAACATGGGTGATTGAAAATATATTAAGTTCAGTATTCCCAGACAAGGAAAATTATATATGCAAAAAAAGAGAATATGTTTTTGTTTATTAAGGGGAAAAGAGAGGGTTTTTTTTTTTTTTTTTTTTCTATCCTACAGTGTCTGATATTTCCAATGTGAAAGAGAATAGTGAATGATAAAACCTGAGTGAAAATAGAAAGTCGAAAGTTTTGGGGAATTTAACTTAATTATCTTAGATTATAATCTCCACAAATAATGGATTTTATAAGAAAAAAAAACATGGAAATGTTAAAATTTTACCAAGATTAGGCCAGTTTTTGTGCTTGGTCAGTTAATATTGAAAACATGAAAGGAGTTTGTGAATTTTTTTTTCTGCCAAATATTAACAGTGCAAAACTAGATTTTTTTTTCTATTAAATAATAAATTACTTTGGATTATTCAGTCTGATCTTAACAAGATATAACAAGAAGTGCTTCTTTACCTTCCGCATAATCCTCTCATGTGAGTAGCTCACCAGAATAATTCCCTATACTTTGAGCTGAATTTGTTATTCACTGAATTATGTCCTCACTTCTGAAGGAGCTAGGCTACTGAAAAATTGCTACTGTTTTCTATGCTTACTTAAAACACTGTATCTCTAAATCAACCAATAGTTAAGACACAATTTTTCATTGTTCTCAGATATTGATGCTCCTATATTAATGAAGTAAATAAATCTTCTTGATAACTCTTCCCAAGATTAGGTCCTAAATTTAGAAAAATACAATTTTCAGGGTGTCCCTTACACCTAATACTGTCTTTGTGATACCTCAGATGATCATAGGAAAATCACAAATGTTTGTCTTTACTTTGCTGTATAAAAAATGCTGGAAATAATTATATTTCTTTGAGAGTCTCCACATTTCTTACATAGCTCAACATTATTGTAAGAGCCACAAGAGAAGAGTTGTTAATAAAAGCCTTTCCTAAGATAGTTTTGTTTAGGTAAAATGTATGTTTATAAATGTCCAGAGTGTACAGTCTCTGAAATACATACATCACACACACATACACACATCAGAGAAACATATAATCATATATATATACACACACACACAGAAATATAATTGTTACAGAGATTGTGCATTCCAGAATTCAAAAATATCCTTACTGTGTACTCTTAACCTCAGGAAACCATTAATAAAAATCCTTATGAATAGTTATATATTATACCCTAACATAAGACATTATTATTCCTCAGTCTGATATGTTTGGTCATCCAATAAATGTGCCATAGCCATTTAATTGTGTCCTCAAGAGGTAGTATTTGTTGTTGTTGTTGTTTTTTGCATGCTTTTCTGAAAGGTCTGTTATAAACTATCGTCTAGAAATCAGACTTTCAACAAAGAAGGATAATTTTAGGACTTTAGTGTAAAGAATAATGGTAGAAGTTAAATAGAACCCAGAACTAAATGTGTTACATTATAATTTTTATTTGATTCCTGAGGGAGATGAGACATTTAGAGCAGGAAGGTCAAGATTTGGGATCAGCTCGCCAAATTGAGCTGATACCCTTCATCTGCCTCTTGTGAATGAATGTGAACTTGGGCATCCTCTAGACAATCCTCAGCTCTCCTGGCTTTACTTTCCTTAGATGTTAAATGAGGAAAATAATATCCAAAAAAAAATCTAGGTAAAATGTTTAGTTCAATAACTGGCATGTGATAAGAATTAAATAAATTATAAATTTGATCCAAAAAGGGAAACTCAAAATGAGGGAGAAGCAGCATCATATGTCTGCTCTTCTGACATGTCTGAACGCTCTTTACACTTAATTACAGAGAAATTTTGAGTGATTGAGAGCCAGAGAAACAAACATGACTGTTAATATCAAAGTATTAATACCTGTGCACTTTACTTTCTAATTTCTTATATAAATACTTTAAAAGTCAGCATATGATGTGTCTTCAAGTTTACGTTGAGGATACAAAATAAAGAGTTTTTAACTTTGCCACATACTCAAATCATCTATGGAGTTTTAAAAACAAACATGCTTCATCCTACCTTAGATCTGATGAATCAGAATGTTTGAAGTAGAATATTTTTACAAATCTTCACCAAAAAATTCAATAGGTAGTAAAAGTTGAAAGACTGATCACAATAACTGAAGCTTTCATATGAATGGCCTTTTGCCAATTTACTCATTTTCTTTTCTTTTTTTTTTTTTTAATTTCAGCTTATTATGGGGGGTACAAAAGTTCAGGTTACATACGTTGCCCATGTACCGCCTATCTCCCCAAGTCAGAGCTCCAGGCGTGTCCATTCCCCAGACAATGCGCAGTGCACTCATTTTCTAGCTTGAACAAATGAGTTTGTGAAGACATAAAACCAGGAGAGAATATTTTACCTAGATACTCCAAAAATGGCACTTTTTCGCCAGGACGGAGAGTGAAGTAATGTCCCCAAACCCAAGCATTACGTGAGACTTCAGATGGTACCTTCAGTGACACTGAGTGGTGTTTTTTTGTTCAGTCCATCCTTGCCAGGGATGTTTCCTTAGTGACAATAGCATAGTCTTCAGCAAAGTGTGAACTTTAGGAAATACATGTACATATAAAAGGAAAACAGCTCTCAGCAATTAGTTTCTCTGTAGGTGAGTAAAGCAAATTAAACTAGATTCCCAAGAGTAGCAAATTAAGAGATCACTTCAAAGTCATCAGGAAAAAAAGGCATCTTGTAGGACAAGTTCAAAACTGAAGATTGAATTTTAATAGTTACTGTGTATTAAGTGCCAGTCTCTTTGTATATTTCAAACTCCTATTGTGGCTCAAAAAAGAAAAAAAAAAAACACTCTAAGAAATTTGTTCAAGTTCACACAGTTAGCAATTGGAAAATTTTGAATTTAAACTTAGCTTTTTCAAGTTTCTAAGTTTTTTTTCAAAAATCCACATAGTTTTAAGAAATCTAAACTTCACTACCAAGTAATCTACCTAGGCTTTAGGTTTATAGAGTAGATGCTTAGGATGTAATAAGTTTTTAAGAGGTTAAAAAAATAAGTTTACTGCATTTCTTTGATACTGCTAGGGAATAAAATAAGAAAAGCATTGGTGACAATATTTTGTAGTTGGAACCAGGTATACCATTTTTATTTTTTCATTTTCAAGACCAATATAGAAGAGGAGATTCAACGATGTGTGTTCTGGCAGTGGTTGCTTTGCTTTGTACCACTTTAGAATCCATTTTGCTAAAAGAAAAAAAAAAAAAAAGGAACACCTTTCTTAAAGACTCTAAGTGGCCAAATGCTCATTTTGAAATAATTAAACCTCAAAATTCAGTTTAATAGAATGTGATTAAGTTCTTCTGTGAAAACCAAAGTGAAACTGTCTTAGTTTTTATATACTTTCTGAAAAGCCAAAATTCTGGTCTTTGCTAGCATTTTTAGAAACTTTTTTAAAAAAGTTTCCCTGCTTGCTCATTACTAACTCATCTGCATAATGAAGTTAAAATATCATTGAGAAAATGCTTTGTAACCAATAGAGAATTTAATTTTGCCGGTTTGGAAAAAGCTAGTTATAATAGCACACAATATAATCTAAACTTATATTACACATGTCCTGATTATCAAAGTTAAAATAATATGTGATGTATTACTCTCTAATATCCAGTGTTACAACTGTTTAATAATAACTGTTTCTATTTCCCTTTAAGAGTGGGATAGCAGCAATAACAGAAAAGTTGTATATCTTAAGTATAGTATAAGACTTCAAGGTGAACTCCATTCAAAGTAGTAGTTTAAAATGTTAGTATCATCTAGCCCCTTGAATAATGCAAGATGCAAGATGTATTACCATGAACGTTCATCTCTTTGCACTGAAGTGAGAGATACAAAGACCTCTACCACACCCAGTAGAGAGATGTGCTGAGGCATTCAAGTGTCTGTTTGGGGCAGATATTATGAGTCTTCAGGTCTAGGAAAATAGGTTTCCAGCTGTGCATGATTTAAACTAAAATTTACAGAATGATCAAAGAGAAATAAGGTACAGTGGATTGTAGTAGCTATTGTCCTTGGCTACCCACCATAGTTTATTTTTCTAGTTCTTGTATTAATAACTCCGCAGTAGTTCCCCCTAATCTGCTGTTTAACTTGCCATGGTTTCAGTACCTGCAGACAAACATGGTCTGAAAA
Organism: Eulemur rufifrons; assembly: GCF_041146395.1. NCBI lineage: Eukaryota > Metazoa > Chordata > Mammalia > Primates > Lemuridae > Eulemur > Eulemur rufifrons. The sequence continues at coordinate 34,208,426 of NC_091010.1, read as the reverse complement.
TATTAAATGGAAAATTTCAGAAATAAACAATTCATAAATTTTAAATTGCATGCCATTCTAAGTAGTGTGATGAAATCTCTTGTTATACTCCTCCATCCCTTTTTTCTCCTTGCAATAATTCTTTTGAATAAAGTATCTCCTTACTAAATTCAGATTACCTTTTTTTGTCTTTGAAAAGGAGGGCCACAGTCAAGGAAAAGAAGAGGCAAGGAGGGATAAGAAGTAAAAGGAGGGGATATTTTAATAGCACTGAATTTATGGCTCAATTCTGGAAGCCCTAGTATCTGAAGCCTTACAATTGTGTAATCCATAACCTTTGACTTCAGCATGGAGTTTATGCTGGGGTAGCTTTCAACTGTACCATCCACTCCTTCGTCTTCCCAGGTCTTTGCTTTCCCTGGCAAAACTGATAATATTTTGTATTGGAGGTCTGAAACTTTTCAAAATTCAAATGTCATGGATTGAAACTCCGTCTGTTCTTGCACAGTGTGGGAATCAGGGAGAAAGTGCTATTTAGTAGTCTAAAGTCCCTAGAAAGAAATTTCTCTTTCAATGTGATTTTCACATTCATATTAAAATTTAGAGATGCTTTTGTGTTTAATAGCTCCTCTATAAAAATGCAAAATATATGTGGATATGAATGATAATGTAACAGGCAGTATAATAGAGTAAAAAGACATGTCTTGTGTAGCAATGCAAATTTGAATTCAAATCCCAGTTGTGTGATCTTTTCTAAATAACTTCTCTATCTGTAAAAGAAAATATATCTACTTTAATATTAGATTGTTGTGATGACTAAATGAGATAATGCTGAAATGTTTTACATGGAACTTGGCCCATAATAAGTACTGAATAAATAATGTTTGCTATTGTCACTTACATTCTTTGTAAATTTAGGTGTAGCATTCAGAAGTAAGACAGTATATTTTTATTTTGTTGAGAAGGATGCATATTATAATCCTTATTTCTTCCACAGAGATAAAAAAAAGTTAGGGAGATGACAAATGGAGAGCTTTCTTTTTTTTTTAAATTAATTCATCCCACATTTAAATTTTGGCATCATCTCTGATTTCTCCCTCATTAACCACCTCTGCTTGATCGCCTCCCATCCATTCAGTATGTATTAGATTTACCGAGGTCTATGTCCAAAACTTGTCTTTAACTCTTCACACTTCTGATTCAGTCTTACATTACCTAACTGTCTCTCATCTGGATTTCACAATAGCCTCTGGCTTAGTTCTTTCCACGTCAGATTTTCTTTCATATACTCCACTAAATGTGCCCTCCTCTTAATAAGAAATATGCGAGCATTTCCCTATAACCTTAACAAAATTATTGCAGAAACCTTAACAATTGAACTCTGTTTCTGAAAAGGGTAAAATTCTGGACTTTGGGTTAAATATAGTAGATTTAATTTGGGGCCATTGTCCCCCACAAGGGAGGTCTGAGGCAGATTTTGCTCCATGTTTGTGAAGAAGTTTGCCTAAGGATGTTGTATAGCCAAAGGTGTGGACTTGGACAGATATATTACCTGCCTACCCAATATGCATTCTTCTTTTCTTCCTCATTAATATTACTTTGATTTGGTTGGCGGGGGTGGCAATTTTTTCAATTTAAAATGTCATTTCCTAGATTTCCTTGCAGCTTAGAGTTTTGACATCACACAATTCTGGGCAAAGAGCCTGAAGAGGAAGTCAGCCAAGAAGAGTTTTGTTTTCTTCATGTAGGCACTAGTCTTTCCTGCTTGTTGCTTCTTTCTTCCTCTTAATGCCTGAGATGTGGGTGTGGGGTTTTGAGATACAGGAACCATCTCATGACCCTGAAGGAAAGGTCACACACCAAGGATGGCAGAGTAGAAAGAGAGAAGGATACCAGGACATTTGCAATATCAGGCCACTGTACCACCTTGAACTACCCACCTCCAGACTTCTTTTACCCATGAAATATAAACCTTTATTTAATTAAGATACAGTTTCTGGAGGTTTTCCATGGGATACCAGGACATTTGCAATATCATCAGGCCACTGTACCACCTTGAACTCCCCACCTCCAGACTTCTTTTACCCATGAAATATAAACCTTTATTTAATTAAGATACAGTTTCTGGAGGTTTTCCATTCATGCATTTTGCCACAATACCAATTGTGATAGGATATCCCAATAATTACACTAATTGTGATAGGATACCCTAATAGTTATTTTCAGCTTTTCTCCAACATTTCTACTAAGCTCACCCCTGAACCCTGTGATGATGGAAATTTAAAACTTAAACGGTTTATTTCAGTATCTCAGTCTCTCCATACTTCTCTTTAACTATTTTTAAGGAAAAATTTCAAACATATTCAAAAGAACCAAATAATGTAAAATGCTCTCATTTATCCATTACCCAGCCTGAAGATTATCAACTTATGAGCATTCTTATTTTATCTATTACTTCACCCACTCTGTATTGTTGCACTTAGAGAGTATAATACATGTCTACACAGTATCAAGGAACACTTAAAACAGTTAAGACAAAAATCATTTACTGTCATCTAGAAGAGGATAAGAGTCTAGGATAAGATGACCCCCCCCCCCCCAAAAGCTTCTATGTGGTACGGGCAAAAAGTCAAAGCAAGAATGGTTATAATGGAAGAATTACATATTGGATATCTAAGGGTTTAAGGATGCAAAAGACTTAAGAGTAGTGTGAAATTGCAAAATAAATGATATTCAGAATAAATTTAAAATATTTCTCTGATTTGCTGTAAGCAGTCTGCAAAACAAGAATGCTTTTTTAACAATTCACAACTAAATAAAATAAATACCACATTATTCCATTTAAAGTGATAATTGATTTCACAGTGTTTAACCGACGACCTTAAAAGGAGTCTCACAGTCCAGTTTGATATCAGAATCCTTATTTTTCTTTCTACTTTTTGATAAGCATATATTTTATAAACATACCCAATGACAGATGAGAGCAAAGGCCATTGTGTTTTATGTTTTCCCTTTCACTCTTCTATTTTAATTTATTTTTTAATATGGTGTTTTTCAACTCCTTCTCTAGAGATATCCAATATTACGAAAATTTGACATGTATACTTCTACATGATTATAAATATGCAAGTATATAAGTATATGTGATTTGTTTTGATTTTTTAAATAAACAAAATCATTCTGTACATATTTTAGTCTATGCATTGCTTTTTCATGTTATGATCATCCCCAAGGGTAAGCAAATAATTGTATTTTCCAATGTCTCCATGCATAGACAGCCATATATAATTGTGCATGAAGCAGACTATATAACACACGCTAGATTGATATGCTTAGTATAATCTTTCAACTGTTTTCTTTCCCTTTTCCTTTGTCTTCCCCTTCTGTTATTCCTCTTCCTCCTCCTCCCCGTCCTCCTCCACCTTTGTCTTCATCTTCTTTAATTGGATCACTCCTCCTCCCTCTGGCTAATAACAGCATCAAGTTTGGAATCAGAATGCTAACATTCAAATCTTGAGTCCACCAGATACCTATCCTAGAATGATAATATTTCCTCATCTGTAAATTTAGGATGACAGCAGTCCCTACATTAGAGGGTTATTGTATTAAAAGTAAATATTCATATACAAAAGGTGCTTAATTTACCGCCTGGTACCCAAAGAGAATTTAATCAATGTGAGATAACTGTCCTTGTATACCTTTTCAGCCTTTCTTAATATATTTTTCACCTGTATCATAGTGTTCCAACCACATGACCTTCTTTCTGTTCCTTAAACAAGCCAAGCTTTTTCTTGCCTTAGGGCTTTTGCACTGGTTGTTTTACTCTTTGGTATTTTACTATTGACTCATTTATGCATCTTTTCTCTCCTGATTTTGCCCACTAAAATATAAGCTCTAAGAATGCAAAAATCTGGTTTGTGTTGTTTTACACTTTATTTCTACATCCTAATATCATGTAAGGCATAGAGTTTCTGGTTTAACACATATTTTTTGCATTACTGAATAACTTCATATGATATTTAGTATTAGAGTAACCCATAAAGGTATTATTTCTTTGATTTTTTAAATAACGAAAGTGAAGCTAAATACTTTGTTGAAAGTTATAGTAAGCTGTTGAATTGGGTTTGAATCCAGTTTTCCTTTCTGTATGTCTTATTCTTTATACTGCTCCTTAAATTTCATTTATCTTTTCAATATACACACATTCAGCCTCTTCAATGAGATTGCAAACCTCTTCAAATCATGCATTTTACTGTCTCTAGTTTATTAGCAATGCTTGGCTCACAATATGTACACAAGAAACATTTCTTACTATTGATTCTTCTTCATGGGTTTGTGCTTTTGCCTAAATGTATAAAGTATGTATTTAACATAATACTTATATGTCTTTTTTAATCTTACTTATGTAGGTGCTGATAGTTAAAATTAATTTGACAATAATATTCAAGGGATGTCTATGGCACTTTTAGAAGACATTGATTATTTGTGAACCTCAACTGGCAGAGCAGATCAAAAGTGAATCTCAGGCAAGGAAATATAACGCAGAAGACAACAGAAAGAGAACATAGTAAATACTACAGCAATTTCAAATCAAGAAACAGTTGTTGCTTGTGAAGTAAGGGAAACTAGGGCAGGTACTGTGCCAGGCTGTGATGACCATGTGAACTTAAGCGGAATATTTCAGGCAGAAATAGACAAGGATGGAAATAGAGTATAGAGAGAACAGTTTTTTTTTTTTAAACACTGAAGGCTTAGTGCTTAGAATAAGCTTGACTCATATAGCTCTACTTAGGTGAAACTAAACCAAAAGATCTCTGAAACTTTTCTCCTGAGACACACAGCAATGTTCCTAATTATGTATAGCACGCACCTCTTAAATCATCAGGCTAGTAAAACTATGGTTTGTATAATACCTAACATTCAAATTAACCCCTTCTTCTATTTATAGGTACAGAAAAATGAATGAGAACTAGGTAGAATGTGAGACAACAAGAGGTTCTTTGATTGTTCTTTGATTCTATGTTTTTAACGCTTAAAGACCTGACACGTCTGGCCCCTTCTCTCCATTCCTACTGCAATAAATGTAATCCATGTCCTTATCTTTTATCCCCTACATTAAAACAGCATCCCAATAACTTGTCCCTTTAACTACTGAGGCCAATCTACAGTCTCTGGAATTATCCTTTTAAGTACAAACTGACCATGGTGGTCCAATGCTATAATCCCACTATGGGCTCCTGGCGAAAAGCAGATTAGTTCTTGGTTCCCATTACATTTGTCTTGGTCAGCTCACATATTTATAGTTGTCTAGTAACCTTAAAATGCATACCATCACTCAGTAGGCTTATAGCATATCTTTGGATCTCAAATGCAAAGATTCTAATTCCATAGTTCTGGGGTGGGTCTTGACAATTTAATTTTTAACACATGCTCTAGAAAGTGAAATAAATTATTAGATAGTCATGCAGAACTACTGTTTGCCTAAACACCATGCTATTTCATGACTATTTTACTAGAACATTTTCTCTATTCACTTGATCATTTTGTCTTGGAAAATTGCTATAAACTCCTCACAATCCTGTTCAGGTATTGTTCAGGCACTGATCATTTGTCCAAGCCTTCCTCTATTCCTCCTTCTCTTCACTAGGTGTTTAATATATTCTCCTCCGTATTAATTCTGTGCCTTGAAGATGCTTATTTTAGTTCTTATTTCATACTGCATCTTTATTTTCATCATCACAAATAAAGTATAAGATCTTAAAGAGTTGATAATCACCTTTTGTATTAGTGGTTACCAAAATACTTGTCATATGATAAATGGAGAATAAACAGTTGTTAAACCTCAGCATTTCTTGCACGGATCCTAAGAGTAAGGAACAAATCTTGGTTCTATCCATTTTCTTTTTTTTTTTTTTTCCATCCCATTCACTATAAGGATATGAACTTCTGCATAGGGTTTCCCTAAGACATACCTTAATAGGTAGAGAGGAGAGAGATCTTGAATGATTGTAAAGATAGAGTTGCCATTTCTCTCGCTATTCCATGATTTTTCGATCTAGAAAATACATACAGCTATCCCACCATCAATAAATCAAGCTGTGGAAAATCACTTATAATAGACTGATTTACAAAGTCAGGTAAATTATTAACTTTTACTGTGGACTCTTTCTTTCAAATAGGGGAGTTCACTTGAGAATTAAAAAAAAATGCAGACTGTTTTGTGAGTTCTGGGATCACAGAAATGAAGATGCCTATACAATAAAACAAACTCTACCTTTGTCCTTGTGTTTTTCCTAAATCTCTACCTCTTCTTTGAGTAACTGCCCTAAGATCAAGGAGTTATGAATGATAGCTTAACCATTTCTAATTGAGAATTTGTAGCCACTAAAATGGGTTGCTTTGAGAAAATTCTTTTCTCAAAGAATTTATCAAAGAATTTATCTGAAGTTATATGCCCCTTATCAAGAGAACTACGTATATATTCCAAAGTTCCTTTCATTCTTCTCATGCAATGTCAGTACATAAGCAGTTTCCTGTATATAGGTAAAAGCATATTTAGCAAAAAATGAAAGGGAGGAAGGAGATAATTCCCTTATTCCTAAGTATAAAACTCCATTTGCCTATGTGTAATATGTAAATCTTTACATATTATCTGTACAGATTTTCATCTTATGCCAATAAATTTTCCAATCTAATTTCTTTCTGGTTTGGTCATACGAGTATAGTTCAAATAATTTTCAATAAGCTTTTTGCACAATAAAAAGAGGAAAGACATTTTGTCAGTTTAAATTATTTTTTAAGACAGTAAAAAATTAAATTATGAAGGTTGACCTAACTAAGCTGTAATAAATAATATTCTCAGTGATGTGGAAGATCTCCCCCAATAGTAGTGATATTATATCAAGTGATATCAAATATTATTTAACATGATCATTGCTTAGTGATAACAACAATTACTTAAACAGCAACTTTAGACTACGATTTGGCAGAATTTTTATGACACTGAGTATTAAAGTGTAGCTCATATCATTAAACATTTTTCATCACACATTGTCCATGACACTATTTACTGTGTCAACACACAGCTCAAGGCTCAAATCAGCTCTTTAAATATCTGATAAATCATCATTTACTAAACTTGAGAACTTTGCATGGAAAAATGAGACTTGAGCCACCTGAAAATTTGGGGGCTAGTAAGAATTCAACACACTGATTTTTTTTCCCTCAATCCAAATAAAGCATTTTGGAAATATGCAGTCTGGCTTTAAAAATAATTTCTATAAAGTCAGTGTTTTGGTGGGTAACTCAAAAGGACTCTACCTTATATAAAATGAATATTAAGGACCAAGGAAGAAAATATGATTAAACTGGATATCTCAAGTTTAGCATTTTTGAGGTATATTGCTCTTTGAGGTATTAATAGAAATTAAATCATTTCCATATTTCATGAAAACTTATATGAGAAAGTATCCATACTTGTTTAAAAAAATTAAAACAATATGTCCCAAAACATAAAGAATGCTTAACCTCATACCTAGTAAGTAATCTTTAACATAGCTCTTGAATTTTGTAGTAAATGGCCATTGTTCTGCCCTATATTTTAAAGGTTGAAGGTTAACACTTTTGGGTCTAGTAGAATAACAAGGTAGAAACACTACTTAGGCATTTTTCAATTGACTAAACTGTGAGTTGAGACTAAATTGCCTACAAAAAACTGGAGTGAAAAAAGAATTTTCACATGTGATTAAAATGAATGTAAGAAATATGGCCAATTATTAACTCATCAGCATTCTGCAACATTACTTTCAAAGGATAGGGGACAAATTGAAATGAAATAAGAAAGTATATGGAGGTTTCTGTTTTTGTTCTAATGATTGTGTATAGGTGCCAGGAGAGAATAACATTTGGAAACAAATAACTGTATAGTTATATATTCAGCAGACAGATTTTTTTAGGTCTAATACATGGTCTTTTTACTAACTAATCTTAAAACAATAAAATTAAGCAAAGCAATGATTATTTCCAAACATCCATCGGCATTTTCTTAATAAAGACATAATTCTAATTCATGCCTTTAGGATTCCTTTAATAATTACAAGGCTAACAAACTATTGCTTTTCCTCGTGCACATATAAAGAAAAATACCAAGATGCTCTTTAGGAGAACATTTCATAGTATTATTAGAAGCATTTGTTTGGCATTTTACACTTGCAAAGTACTTAATGATCTCCCATTGTTTGTGAATCCCAATGTGGTTTTGAGGTAAGTCTTCTAATATTTTCATTTTATAGATTTTTCATTTAAATAACAGTAATAAAATACTTTTATTTCTGTATAGAGCATAAAATATATATGTATCCTTACATAGTATATATACACATATCATATGCATGTGATTAAACACTTTTACATTTTTTTCTTAATAAAATTCTATTTTATAATTTCCTCTTTGTCAAAGGGCACTTTCATTTTGAAAGCTATGCTTCCTTCAGCTACTAGGAATACGGTTATGATACATGGAATAGAAAAATTAGAAGCTTTTTACAATGCTTATAGCTAATATTTGTTAGGTTATTTTTGTTTCATATGGTATATAACAAATTTGCCTGCATTTTACTCATATGGTCCCCTCACATCCATCCCTTAAGGTGTTATATTATTGTTCCTATTTTACAGATAAGGGCACTGATGTACAAAGAAGGTAAATAAGTTTCCCATGCAAGTGAGCAAGTAAAAAGAGCCAAGATTTGAAACATTATAATGCACCTCCAGTGTCTGTTTCTTAATGACTGGGTTATCCCTCTCAGTGCTAGTTTGGCAATAAATCGTCATCTTGAACATCGAAAGTTCCTTTCTTTGTGCCTCAGGTTCCTCATATAAAAACTTAAGTAGCAGTGTTGCAACTTTTAGGATACTCACAAACCAAATATTCTGCCTAAAGGAGTAGTAGTCTTAGAAGTGAGATTTTTAGTGGTAAAAATAAGTTTCCATTTACTGAGTACCTACTGTGTACCAGGAGCACCATGAACATTAGTTTCTCTAATCCTCATAACAAGTTTCCAAGACAAATACCACATCTCCCATTTTATAGTTCAGAAAATTAAAGACCAGAAAGATTAAGTAAATTTCCCAAGATCATGTAACTAGTAAATGGAATATCTGAGGTAAAAATTCTTCTGTATATGAGTCAAATTTTTTCAATATCACCCAATATTGTAGGTAATTTTTATTGTATTTGACAAACCAAAAATCTCAGCCAGCACATTACCATATATTACTCAAACAAAGTAGATCTCTTTCTCTTTCAATTAGGGGCATTCAATATGCTTAAGTGCAAAACTCTTGAAATCCCCACTAAATTAAAAACAAGAAAAAAACAGGGCACACCTCAGTCATATTCTAGTACAGATGCTCCTCAATTTACAGTGGGGTCACATCCCTATAAACCCATTGCAAGTTGAAAATATCATTAAATCAAAACAGCATTCAATCTGTCTAACCTACTTAAATGGGTTCAGAATACTTACATTAGCCTGCAGTAGAGCAAAATTATCTAGCACAAAGTGTATTTTATGATAGAGCATTGACTATCTTATGTAATTTATTGAACACTGTACTGAAAGTGAAAAACAGAATTGTTGTGTGGGTATTTACTATTAATATACACAACTGAAAGCACACTGGACCTGAATATTGGAAGCATTGAACTAAAATTAATTGCTGGTTGATGGAAATGCCACAATGACAAGGTCATCAATTTTTCTCTCTTCTGCTGAGGTTCCAGAGGAGCTGGTGCAGGTTGAGTATCTCTTGTCAGAAATAAAGTGTTTCAGATTTCAGATTTCTTCTGATTTTGGAATATTTGTACAGATGTAATGAGATATCTTGGGGATGGTACCCACGTAAAAACATGAAATCCTTTGTGCTTCATATATACTCCACATACAAAGCCTGGAGGTAATTTTAAACAATATTTTTAATAATTTTTTAAAAATTACTAAATAAAGTCAGGCGTGAAATTTTCTAACTATGGCATCATGTCAATACTCAAAAATGATTTGGCTTTTAGAGCATGTTCAACCTGTAGAAGGCACTGGGGCATCCACACTTGATAGTTTAGCAGGCAAAGTTCCTCAGGAAGGTATCAAGTTTAGACTAACAATTTGCTTCCTCTTTTCAGTATATATTTCTCTATAGCAAGCAGGAGTACCCTATATCAGCCTGTCAGCTCTTGCCAGTCTCTTCTAATTATTGTCCAATTCTTCTAACATCCAAACATCCCTGCTAATGGTAGAAAATACCTCTGCTACTTTCTTTGTTGTAAAGCTTCTTGGTGCCTCAGGTTTAACTTCTTCTTCCCCTGCCTAAACATTGTTACTTCTTTCTTCCTCCAGGTTTATCAACTCCTCATTGGAAAGCTCTTCAGCCTCAATGCCAACAAGCTCATGAATATCCTCTTCATCAATGTCCAATTCTAGCTGTTTCCCAAGCACTAATATCTTTTTACTTACTATGTCATCAACAGCAGAATCTTTGTTAAAGCTTTTGAATGTGTTTTCACATATGTCTTCAAAACTTTCTTCCAAAAGCCATTCATGCATTACTGTGTGACTTTTTCCCATGCTGCAACAATGTTAAAACCTTTCCAAAACTTTGGGAGCATTTAGCCAGATTCAATCCCCCTTCAACAGCTGATGCAAACATTTGGAGGAAATAGTGTGCTTTGAATGCAGCTATTTGCGCCTTCACCCATTGGTTGAAAGTGTGTGGTTGTATTCAGTGGCAAACACACAACTAAAAATATTTGTTTTTATTTCTATTTTTGTTTACTCACTTTTCCTGATTGCCTTTCTGAAGATCTCTCATAATCATCAAAACTATGAAATTGAATATCGTGTTTCTTAAAAAGACTGTCAACAAATTTCACAAAATCTAGTTCTGAATGCCTGAAAATTCCATCTCAAATGTAATATTTAATTAGGGTCACCAAACATTCAGGTTTGCCCCAATTCCAGTTTATGTCTTTTTTCCAGACATAATTTTATTAACGTATCTCCCTTTTGCTTTAAAGTGCCCCCCTATAGGGGAGTTATACCAGCAAATTATTTTTCCTGGCAGACATCCCTTCGTGAAGCTCTCATACACATATCAACATTGAGCCTTAGAAATTTGTCGCCAAATTCTTCCATCCTCTGCAGAAAACTATTCTCATTTTGAGAATGGTTTCTGGTTTGCCGGTAGACTCTACTAGAAGGTGTGCACTTGACTATGGGTCATCAAGTTCCTATGAGGACTGAGTTGCCCATCATCAGCTACGTGACCAACCAACTATAAAGTTGACTGGACACAGAAGCTCTCTACCACCAAATAAAAGTTGCATCTATAAAGTTGGGCTCAGGCAGGTTCTTAAAACAGAAATAAATTTCATGAATAAGTGGCTCATGACCATGTTCCCTACTTCTGGCACATTTTCAGTTTTGTCCCACTTGGCATCTATGGTCTCATGGGAAGCCTCTTGTGACCAGTGGACTGAGGAATAAAAACAGCGTGTTTTAGAGATGATTCTGTGGGATATGTTAGCACCATCTGAAAGGGGGCAACTATAGCACTATATTATTTTTATTTTTTTAAATTATTTCAATATATTTAGGGGATGCAAGTGAAGTTTTGTTAGGATATATTGGATATATCCATGGTAAGATCTGTGCTTTTAGTGTATCTGTCATCCGAATTGTGTATGTTGTACCCAACAAGTAATTTTTCATCCTTCACCCCATTATCCCATTCCCATCCTCTCACCTTTGGAGTCCCCAGTGTCTATGACTCCATTCTGTATGACCATGCATACTCATAGTTTAGCTCCCATTTTTCTTCAGGAAGAGTATCACTCTGTCACCCAGGCTGAAGTGCAGTGGCACTCACTGCAGCCTCGAACTCCTAGGTTCAAGCAGTCCTCCTGCCTCAGTCTCCCAAGTACCTAGAACTACAGGCATGTGGCATTATGCCCAGCTATTTTTTTTTTTTTTAATAGAGCTGGAGTCTGACTTTGTTGCCCAGGCTGGTGTCGAACTCCTTCGCCTCAAGCCATCCTCCTGCCTCAGTCTCCCAAAGTGCTAGGATTATAGGCAGGAGCCATTGTACCCAGCCTGAATAGGTAATTTTTTGTCCCTCATCTTGTTCCCACCCTCCTACTTTTGGAATCTCCAATGTCTAATATTCCACTCTGTATGACCATGTTTAGCCACAGTTTTTAGCTCCCACTTATAAGTGAGAAAATGCAGTATTTGTTTCTTCATTCCTGAGTTACTTCACTTACGATAATGGCCTTCAACTTCCATCCATGGTGCTGCAAAAGACGTTATTTCCTTTTTTTCTACGGCTGAATAGGATTCCATGGTGGGTGGGGGTGTGTGTGCGTGTGTGTGTGTGTGTGACATTTTCTTTATCCACCTATCAGTTGGTGGACACTTAGGTTGATTCTGTATCTTTGCTATTGTGAATTGTGCTGCAATAAACATACAAGTGCAGGCATCTTTTTGATATTACTTTTTTTTCCTTTGGGTATATACCCAGTAATGGGATTGCTGGATCAAAAGTTCAATCTATTTTTAGTTCTTTGAGGGTTCTCCACACAGTTTTCCATTGAGGTCGTACTAATTAACATTCCCACCAACAGTGTATAAGTGTCCCCTTTTCAGTACATCTGCATCAACATCTATTATTTTTTGACTTTTTAATAATGTGCATTCTGACTGGAGGAAGATGTATCTCATTGTGTTTTTAATTTGCATTTCTCACCACAGCACCATAGATCCACTTAAGAGAAGCCCTGAGAATAGCAGTAAAGCCAATCCCTTGACATCAACAGAACTTTAAGAAGTATATCTGCTTCTTCAATTTTTCCTGAAAAGCATGATAGCCAAAGTACATATCTAATGAATGCATGGGAAATAGATAATGGTTTGGTTGATAGTCAGTACTAAAGTGAATATAACTGGAGCATTTGTTACAGGGAGGTCTGAAGAAGATGTGTGTGGTTAATGCTCTCCAATAGGGTATAGCCTTTGAAGATATTAGATGCTAATACCACCTAATATCTAACCAAAGGGTACCTTCAGCAGATGAATAAGATGACCCGTTTTTGTAGATGTCAGTCAGTCAATTTCCCCAGCCACCATCTCCTAAATAGCCATTATCTCCTATAATTTAATAAAATTATAGCAGATCTCAAGGGTTCTTTTAATATTCCCTTGTCCTGTGATCAAAATTAATGGAAAACTATAACAGTCCAATACTGAGAGGACTACTAATGGCCCGGCTTCTTCAGGAACAACATTTGAGGTCACTCTATCAGTCAGGATGTTCTGGTTGAAGGTAAAGGTAATAATGACATGGGTAGTACAAGAAGGAAGCTACAAACCAGGTAGGACCACATCACTGTTGCAGAAATAAGGATTGTGACAGCTATAAGGAGCTCTTCCTTATTTTGTTATGAATATATTTGTAAAATATTAGACAAATTTTCCCTCTCTTACTCTTCTGCCATCCAACATGAGCTATATTTAAGAGTAGTTAAACTTATGCCTCTGTATTTAAGTTATAACTACCAAAGGGGGAGATGTGTTTCAGAAGAGGAATGAACATCTTCCAAAGATAAACAAGTGACTTATGTGAATTTGTATCTACTTTTGGAGAAATAGTTTACTTTCAGTTGTTAGAGAGAGAGAGAGAGAGATGTTTCATGTTAAGAAGAAGTGTGGTTTTACTCTTGCCTTATTTGGAAGGTAAACATGATTCGAAAAGCAATGTATTGATGTAAATTTGAGGGGTGACTGTAGTGTAACTACATTTTTAAGAATTATTTTTCCTGCTAAAAATGATGCAGCTGCTAATGTACCTGAAGGTTGATGTGGGTACCACATCCTACTCTAGCTCCTGCTGTGGCTGATCTGCTCACTCTCTTTGTCAGCATAAGGTAGTTGTCTAGCATACAGGTTAAAGGTGGTGACAGATGTGGGTTCCCACTTTGGTACTTGTGAAGTCTAGTTTGTCTTCACAGGTGCCAGTTTGTCCTCGCTGTCCTCTGCTTCACACTAGTTTCTCCTCCCTAACTGCCAGCCTATATGACAGATGAAGATGACGGCTTCTTCATGCCTACCATCATATGCAGAGGTAACAGCCCTCCATAGATTTTTTCATCAGATTTCGCAGTTTTGTATAGTTCATGTTATATAGGAAATTTTATTACATATTGATTATTGTGGTTTTTGCCAACCGATATGGTCATTTTATGAAAAATTCATATGAGGTGATCACATTAAATCTGAAAGAGACTCTTTAAACTCCTTGGAACTTTACCTCTAGCCTCAAACCAAGCACACATTTAGCTTCACTTTCTAAAATATGATCAAAATATATTTATAGCGCTAGTATATTCTCAGATCCAAATTATCTCTACATATACTTTAATAGCAATGTTTAAGTCTCTGGATGTGTTTACTATGATGCTATGAAATTATGGATAAAATAAAGTATTGGCATGTTTAAATATTATTTTCCTTGGGAGAGTGTTTTCAAATGAATGTGAAAGCCAGAATGAATAAAAACCATATGTTTAAGAAACATATCATAATCTTTAATTCTTTTTATAAAATAACTAACACCTACTAATCAAGCTCAAAAAGTGAAAGTCCAAAGATGTCATCATCTTTGTAATCCCAAGTGCACCTCTGATGTTGTTTTTAATTTTAAAAATAAATAATTTATTCTTTAATGAGGAAATTTCCAGTATCCTTTCAAAGGTCTTGACCTCCAGATATGTTTTTCTCTACTACCATGCCCAATAAAACATAATGTTTCCATGGCGTGTGTTTAATATGGATTACTGAAATTTGAGTAAGAGGTTTTATTATTTATTTAAAAATACAGAGTATGTTTTTTTCACTAGTAGATATACAGGCAAGAATTCAAGAAACCTATCATAGTACAAATATTTTTAAATCATGTTTCTTTTTAACATGATACAGACATTTCTGGCATTTTGTGTGTATGTGTGTGATATTATTGGTAGATTATGTATATATGAATATCCATTTTCTGCATGCATCATCTATTACTACCATATAAAAATGGCATTAAATTTATTTTATTTTATTTTACTAAAGAATGTTCACCAAAAATCAGTAACTGTTTTTGGATATTTAATTTTAATTTTAAGGAACTGGAACTTTTGTACATGGGACTTTTTTTTCAATGTTATGAACTGAAAACTCACATGGCATATTCATGTGCTTTAAATAATTTGCAATTTCTTGGAGAAATATTTTGATAAATACTTATTCAGAAGTTTTCTTTAATTACTGACACATGGGGAATACACAGGAAATTACCAACAAAAGTATCATTTGACCCTCCATTATTTTCTTTAATTCAAAATATTATATTTTGCCCATCATGCTCTTAAAAAAATGTTACCCCATGACAAATGTATAATTTATACAACTTCCCTTAAAAGCTATTATATTTAAATGAAGTTTTACTATCAAGAGTTAAAAACTGAAATATATCATTTTCTAGAATTAATATTTTACATAGTCACCTTGATATCATACCAAATCACTACCTTCATAAACTTAATAGTTCTGTGAAAATATATAACACCCAAATAATAACTTAAATATATTTTTATAAATTTAGCTGGCTATCTAAATAATCTGATTTTTCATTTTGTGAAATGCTCTTAAATGTATGAAAAATTTTTAAAATATAAATATATGAGATATATATTTTATACTTTAGTTTGTAATAATATGGGCTTTTAAACACTTTAAAATTGGATTTACTTTTTCTTTGGTTAGAACTAATATTTGATTACATAATATGTATATACACAAAATAGCATTCCCTTTTATTTTGATATTATTATAACTAATTCTTATTGTATCAGATAAAATTCTATTGAATACAAAAAGAAATTTATCTCATCATTGCAGACATAGTCATGGAAGCAAAAAGAACATTTGAAATTAAAAAGGGTCACAATATCCATTTTTATACATACACAGTGAATTTTGATTGAGGGTTGATTATGTTGAAAAATCTTAATAATAATATTACTCCAAACTCTCCTAAATAGACAAGTGTCATTTAACTTTGATGCAGCTGATGAGTGTTTGTGAGATTCATGCTAATGTCAATGACTTATTCAGTCAAAAAATAGCTTTTGAATGCCTACTATGTATCAGAAGCATTTTGGGATTATAGCAATAAACCAAAAAAGATAAAAACTTCGCTCTCACAAAAATTGCAATATGTTATAATGATCCAAATATTCCCCATTTTGAGATAAAAGGTGCTGTCAGTTATTTTCCAGAAAAATATTAGCCACAGGCTTGCACATTGGCCTTCCATCCTGTCTTTCCCCTACACCATGGCTTCATTTTTATAGACTAACTGAATTCTACATGCTTATCGGGGGTACTCCTTGTATTTTAATCACTGTGTTAATGTAACTACAATAATATGCTTTACTTATGGTGATAAGACCCACGGAACACATTTCTTTCACATTAGCAGGAATATTTGTGCCATTTCTGAACAACTGTGTCACAGAATGAAGAAGGCACATCTAGGAAGATGTGCTTAATTTTAGCCTTATTTTTAACTAATAATAATATAAAAATTAAAATTGAAGTTAAAGACTATCATACCATGAAGGAGATTGCTAAGTTCACACTGATACTTAAAATACAACACAACACCTCCAAAATATTAATTTAAGCAGCATGCTTTTATAACATTGAAGCCCAAAAGATGATTTCCGAAGCTTTCAATAATAAAGAAGATATATAGCCAGAAGAATGTTTACACAGTTTCCTATTAATGTTTTATTTGCCAACAATAATAAAGATCTCTATAGATAAAATAGTGATTTCCAATCAAAAATATATAAGGTTAGTAGCTTAATTAGGATAATGTGGAAAGATGATAATTATCTCTTATTCAATTTCAAATGGCTGGTGTTTTAGCCAACTCAAAATGAGTCATGAATTTTAGTTGATTTGCCTCAACTGAGAAAAAGACAGCAAGGAGTAGTATACAGTTAGTCAAAAACATGAAAAAGTATGAAGAAAAATGATATTTTGTGAGATTTAGCTACCATTTTGAACTAGGCTGAAATAAAACTGAAATAATTGCTTTTCTTCTAGGGTCCATAATAGAATACAAAGAATAATATTAACTGACAAGAACCTTTTCATTGTGTAACATCATTTAAAAGACATCAAGATTCACGATTCAAGGTGTCAAAAGAATATTCAAATAATACAAATAAAACATTCACTTTCATATTTGCCAGAAATTACAGAATGGAAATTTTAGTAAAGATATTAACTGATCATCAATAATACAAAAATAGAAAAAAAACAAACAAACTTTACTTATTACAGCATTCCATGAAGCGTATTCATTACAAAGTTTTAGACTGATTGTTTCTTAGATTTGGGATAGTCTCAAGGGCAGCATTTAAACTAATCACTTACTGTTTTTAATTCATAAACACTTTTAAGGATAGTAAAGGAACTCTGTAGAGATTATTGATGGAATGCTATTTCTTCACTAACCATGGGCACACTTTGCCTGTCCTAAAGTATGAAGATAAAACCAAGCAGATTAATCAACATTTTCACCAAAACATGCTTTTGTAAAAATGATCATTTTACCAAGCACAGTAAATATGTTTGTAAGAATTTCTCTGAGATGTTAATCTGTTGAATCTTCCCTATTTATTGATGATGTTTTGAAGTCAGTGCAATATAACAAAAAGATCACTGATGAATTTTGATAGTACTACACAATCAAATTTTCAGACACTCAGTATTAATTTATACTTGAAAACCATCATGTTCAAATGACCTTTGGCATGATTGCATTATGTGTTAAATGAGACAGTGATACCACCAAGCCAAATTGGATGACTTAATGTTTTTTTTTTCCTAGAACATATTTTTTAAAGAATAAAATTATTTGAGATCATAAACAAACACACATACAGACAATTGTGTAGTTGAATTTTGAATTATGCAAAGCTAGGATGTTGAATAAGGTTGGAAAGAATAGTTATTCTCTGTAAACTATAGGTTGGTAGATGAGATTACCATCAACTTATTTGTTGGCAAATCAGTAAAAAGTAAAAAAAAAAAAAAAATTTCTGATTAATCTACACATATTCAATCAGCATCCGTCCTCTTTACTTCTTCAACCGCATTTGCTATCACTCATCTTCTACAGACAACTTCTTGCCATTTCTTAAACTTACCATTCATATTCATCCTCAGAGCCTTTTTTAATTTTTTCTCTATCTATAATGTAAATTCCCTGGCTGAATGTATGGCTCACATCTTCAGTCAACTTTGTACAGAGTTCTGCTCAAATATGATCTCCTCAAAACATCAGACCTGAAATATCATCATCGCCTCCTCACTTGTCCATCAGCCCTTGTTCTCTCCCACTGCTTTACTTTTTCTCCCTGTAGTCACCTGCCTCTGCCTCCACACAGGGTGTGGTTTTGCCTGTTTTCTTCCCTGATGAATCGCCAGTGCTACAATAGAGCCTCACACAACGTAGAGTGTCAGTAATGATATCTTGAAGAAATAACTATATAAATAAATGATTGAAAAAATGAGTGAGTGATTGGAAGAACAACAAATACATATTGGGCATGTGTTAAAAGTTGTTAGTAATAAAGAAAGAGGGAAATGCAAGCAGGTGGTCTCCTTCATTCATGTTTTATTGCAGCTGCTTTGTTATAAAGATGAAGACAGAGAAATTTGAGAGGATAATTTAACTAGTACACCTTGAGGGGGAGCTATTTTTTTCTTACTCAAAACCAACTTAAGAAGCAACTCTCTCAACCACAGGGCAGTTTGACAAATCACTGCTCTGTACAACAGTAAATTTTTTAAAGCAAACAAACAGGGATAAAAATGCTAGCAAAAACAATGGCCTTGTTTCCAAAGCATCCAGGGGTAAACAAAAAATTTAAGGGCTAACCAGCTCACTATTTTTGATTTGAGAACCAATAATTACTGTATGGCAAAATGTAGAACCTAGAGAATAAAAACAAAGATGAATATGAAAAAAAATCTTGCCTCTGGTCACCAATGGCAAGTAGTTTGGGTAGGTAAAAAAGAAAGCACCTTTATTACATTATTCTATCCCCATGTTCTGTTAAATAAACTCATTTATATTTTAACCAATGTACTTTAATAGTGTATAACCTATAATGATTTTCCAAACCTTTTATTATTTTGTATGATTAAGAGAGTCATTTTGTTTGTTCTGAGGAATAAGTATGCACACTTTTCTTAAACTGCATCACCTGCTATGAATATAAAATAAATGCTAGCTTTAGTGTGTACATGAAAGTATTATGAAGTAGCCACAGATGAAGGGATACCAAATACTTTCATCTTCATTAACCCACATTGAATACTTACATTTCATTGGATTGCATAAGCAATTCCATTTAGGAATACTTGGTAGTTAAATATTTGTTTTGAAAACTGCCAGAGGAGGCATTTTAAGTCCCCAAAATATTTCAAATCATTGTGGGATTACTATTTTCATCCAGTGATTGCTAAGAACCTTTACACTATTGATTACTGCACCCTATTCAAAAGTAAGGGTAGTGGCCCATTTCAGATTTCCAATGTCCTAAGGGAGAAGAAACTTACACCTCAATTGCCTCAGCAACACAAACCAACAGTCTAGCAGCCAATATTTGATCATGAAGAACAGAAGTGATAGAACTGTTTATGATGAAAAAAAAATTGGAAAAGAAAAGCCTTGAAATACAGGGGATGGTGAAATCTAAAGCCCTGGGAGAGCCTGCATAAGAAAGAAGAGATGGAGAAACATTTCTTAGGAAGTTTCCGTGCAGAGAAAACTCTCACAAGCTTTATGCCAAAGCTGATAGTTGAACTTTGGTGCTTCCTCCGCCCCTAAGATTCTAAATAATTTCCATCAGGGATTCACTTCTCAAATAACCTCAAAAAATTATACAATCTAAGTGTAAATTTATCCTCAATACACAAAAGAAGCTCAAAGCCAAGTCCCCTCATTCCCTTTCCACAAAAATGTAACCCATTGATGCTTACTCCTTCATATACAAGAATTTCTGCCTTTTACATCAACCTAAGTTACTTTTCTCATCTTTGTTGCTTAAATTAGAGTCAAAATACTAGTGATCTGTGAGCCATTTGAGTTACCCAGGTACACAGTTGTATTTTCTTTGACTTTCAAAAGGAATCAAAATTTAAATTAGAATGACTTACCTTTAATATGCATAATTTCCTATTACTGTGAAAAACTTGGAGAATCTGCTGTTATGCAAAGTTCCAAGCATATAGAGCCTAATAGCTCTTCCTTCCGTATATTACACAGAACTACTCTTAGTGATCACTCACCATGACCCATGTTCTATACAAGTGATATCAATACTAACTTCAATCATTTGTCTTAAATAATCTATTTATAGAAA
Organism: Eulemur rufifrons; assembly: GCF_041146395.1. Taxonomy (NCBI): domain Eukaryota; kingdom Metazoa; phylum Chordata; class Mammalia; order Primates; family Lemuridae; genus Eulemur; species Eulemur rufifrons. The sequence continues at coordinate 34,187,908 of NC_091010.1, read as the reverse complement.
AATAGTTCATTATAATAGCATCACTAGGGATTAAGATTATGTTCGTGTGTCATAATTTAATTCTATATAATTTAGGCTCATTCCTATTTGACATGAGGTTAAAATAAGTGATTTAAACAAAAAGGAAAAATATAGTTAGAATAGAATATATTTTTCCTTAAATGTGTTCATTTCCCTAGAAACTAAGGGTTACTTTGAACAATTTAATATTTTTTATCATCATTAATAACAGTAGCATCCTGCAATTTAAATAGTAATTGAGGGGCCAGTAACCTTTACACAGTTGTTTTTCCTTGTATAAAGTGCCTTAACTTGCTAGTCTTTTTGATTTCTGTCTGCTTTGTACAATTCTCCTGTCTCTTGTCTTATAATCATTCCATTAGATCCTGGAATCCCCATATATATTGGGTGCAATTTGGTCAAAAAATGAAGCAAGGAAGATCATAAATGAATATATATGATTAAATGTCAATAATATTCTAGATAACTTGAGGATATAAGTAACAGCCTATTTTCTTAATGCTTATAAACTTTTCTATTTGCTTATTATTTTTCAGTTATATACCCAGAAGGCTTATAGCTACTGACCTTTTAGAAAATGATGCATTGGCACAAATGCAGAGAAGCAGAATGCATTTTGTCATATGTAGTTTCACCAGTAATACACAGAGTCAAATTGTTTTCTATTACAATGACAGTTCTCTTGCAGTAACAATAATAATAGGATTAAAATACATGTGGAATTGAGTGTGATTATCTTTTACATGAACTTAGGTCTAATATTGGCAAATGAATTTTAGATAGTTTTGTTTACCACCTTCATAATTCACGAACAAACTCTCTTCACCAATGTGTACACTTTCCACTGGAAATAGAATGACTTGATGTTGACTTGGAATAGTAAACTATGGAATGACAATAAATGAGTTTGTAATCATGATTTTGATGCTATGCAACATCTATAAGCAATCTGGCCAGAAGAGGACTAATGTTTGTGCTGTGATTTGAATGTCCCCTCCAAAACTTATGTTGAAATTTAATCACAAACATAATGGTATTAAGAGATGGCACCGTTAGGAAGTGAATAGGCCATGAGGCATCCACCTTTATGAACTGATTAATGTCATTAGTATAGAAGTGGGTTTGTTATCAGGAGAGAAGGTCCTCACCAGACATACCAACACCTTGATATTGGACTTCCAAACTTCCAGAATTGTGAGAAAGACATTTATTTTCTTTATAAATTACCCAGTCTGTAGTATTCTGTTATAGTAACACAAGACAAAGTAAGTCATAAAAAGATTTAATTTTTTCAGCATTTAAGAATCAAATTAGAATGACATAAAATTGTAGAATAAAAGGAAAATGTGTTTTTTTTATATACTGAAAAACATAACTGCCAGTTGGGCTAAAAGTTATTTGCTTGATGTCAACATTGATAATACTGTACAACCTGTTTAAAATAGTAAACTTATTTTAATATCTGATAAGCTTGTGCAGTCAATTTTAATTTACCTAAATCTTTATAGAACTTCTCTTATGGTTAGATTTGTTCTATTCCGTTAAGTATACAGCCTGCTGTACAAAACCATAGTTTCTTTTATTCATTTAAATTTTCCTTTCACTTTTTTCATATTTCAGAAGTAACAACCCTTTGATCTAGGATTATTCTGGGCTTGGTGATGAAAGCTATCAAAGAAAGAAATCACAGACATTTATTTACCATAGCAATAAGACTATAATGAAGAATAACGGTTGGACAGAAGTGCCTAACAGAGAGTAACTGCTTAAAACCAAACAGAACTATTCCTTCCACAGGCATGTGTACTAGATCCCTCTTCTTTTTTTATCCAAGAAAGTATACTGTTATCCTGATCTTATTTAAATGTATAAATTATATAGGCATCGTTTTTGTTATGTGATTTATTTGAAGTGCCAAAATACTTATCATAGAACTAAGAAAGAGAGAGAAAGAGAGACAGAAAAAGAGAGAAACTGAGAATTAAATCCAGGAACATCTTAAACCAGTGTCCTAGTTTAGAAGCATTGAAAAAACCATGGTCAGAGGATAGGCCCAGGTAAGAATTTCAATATTTAATAACATTCTCTCTCAAAGATTTATAAGAGCCAATAACTATCCATGGCAACTATTATTGAAACATCTTTCCATCTATGATTTATCCCCAGCATCCACAACATCTTGGGAGTCTTTCACTTTGCCCGAGTTGAACCCTGTCATCTAAGCTGCTTGATCTCTGCATCTTGGTCCCTCTCTTCTCAACATGGTACAGTCTCCTATCTGGGGTTCTAGACATGTCAGACCTTCTATGAGCTATTCCATAAACAGTCTACTCTTCTTCCACTCTGATTGTTCTTCTTGCAAAAACTTCATGCTACTTTAGACCCTTTTCTCCAGAGAATGTGTAAGAAGAAAGATAAATTTGCTAAAAGTGGAGGGTTGTAAACACTTGGAGGTCAAAAAAAATTTTCCCATTATATTTTTTTTAAACTTTGGGAATTTTGATAAAGACATGTTGGAAATTTTGTCCATAAGTCCAAAGTCTCTTTTACTAGGAGCGTGTGCAACTTTACTTGGGATCCTTTGGAGGTGTGCAGGGTGGAGTTTGGCTAACTAACTCCTTGTTATGTAGCGTAGTCCCCACTTATCCACAGGGAATATGTTCCAAGATCCCCAGTGGATGCCTAAAACCACAGATAATGCTGCATCCTTTATATACTATGTTTTATCCTATGCATACATACCTATGATAAAATTTATTTATGAATTAGGCAGAGCAAGAGATTAACAATAATAACTAATAATAAAATAGAATTATAACAATGTGTTATAATAAAAATTAAGCAAATGTGGTTTCTGTCTTTTTTTCAAAATATCTTAATGTTCTGTACTGACCAATTTTCAGACCCTGGTTGACTGTGTGGGTAACTGAAATTGCAGAGAGCAAAACCGTGGATAAGGGGGGCCTACTGTAACTGGTAAATATAAGGAAAGAAAATATCAACAAAAAATTTAATCTCTTATCTCTCCAAACTTAGTGGTTTTGACAATAGGAGAAAAATAATTCTGGGAAGCAACTTCTAAATCCTCTTCAATATCATTAACTGTTTCAAATGAAGGACCAATCTCTACATCCATGCTCTCTCTATCCTAACCATGCTTGAACCAGAGAAACTCTGGGAAAGGAGTGACCAGTCATATTCATTGTTCCTTTCTATGACATCCTCTACCTCCCTGAAGGCACATGAGGATCTGCAACACCGAAATTGGTTCATACTCTGGCTCTGAGTATGGATGTGTCCTGATAAGAAATGGAAAACTTCTTTACTGAGTCTGTTGTGACATCCTTTGTTGATGCTGTTTTCAAATTTTCGAGACACCTCAGAATCGTTTTTCATTTCCCCAATTTATTGACAGCCCACAGCATCTTTCTAATTTTAAATCCATAAGGACTCTTAGAATGGGCCTTCTAAGCTCTCAAATAATGATATCCTTTGCCTCTGAATCTGTCCATTTTTGTATAATCACAATGATATGTTCTATCCATAACTTAAAATCATTTTCTCTTCCTTTTGACACAGCACTGCCTAAATATGTATGCAAATTCTGAGAATTAGATTGAACCAGTGATTGCAAAGCTTGTTTAATGCTATTCGATAGTTGCTGTAAAGCAGCCAAGGACTCTGATTTGGCTGGCAGGGGTAGGTCTTTAAATAGTCCCAGCCTAACTGCCCCTGGCTTCTTTCTTTCCAGTAGGCTTCAGCGTCATAAGCAATTCAGAGTCCATTGAAACAAACAAAAAATATATTTCTGGACAGGTTTTTTTTAGATATTCTTATTAAACATAAATGATAAAACATTGTTTTAAGTTTATTTCTCTAAATGCATTTTCCCCTAAAAATGTAATTCTGCACTAAACATGCTCTACCCACTAGCTCGAGAGCTTTCTGGTGGTTGTCAGGAACCAATGTGTCTTATCCTGTGTCAACTTTGCCTCTGTACAACATAAGCTTGGTTTTACTGGTAGTTGTGATGAACATGTACCCCTGGTTCAGACTGAGGATAATGTAATGAACCTGTCATAAATGTGCTGTTGAGGATAAAGACCAGAGAAGGAAAAAAACCTAACAGAGCCCATGGTGAGAAAGAACTTTATATATTTCCACCTGTTAAATCTGTAATTCTTTGAAATATATACACGTGTGTAAGTGCATTTAGCATACATACCCAGAAGGGAAATATTCCCATCTCACAGAGTACAAAAATCATGAAAGATACAGATACATATGCAAATGTGAGTGTTCTATAAATGGAGCTCAGTGACTCTAGAAGAAAATTATGTATAAATTAAAAAAAAAACAGTTATTTAGATGCTATGATTCAGTAGAGGATGAATTTAGCAATAGAGATTATTTGGCAATAGACATTAATAAAGTGAGCCAAAAACAAGTTGACTCACAATAAACTTGCTAGTTTGGCTTAACAAAGGATTTACTATGCATTTCTTTTAAGCAGCCCGCAAACCTTTAAAAACGAGTGCTCATCATACTGCTAAAATAGGATACCCACATGTTTTATTACTACCAATTAAAAAGCATGGGAATGGAGAAATTAAGAGTATTTAAGAGCAGAACTAAAAATAACTTTTATTTGAAAGTTTAACTTGCTTAAAGAAAAATATGAAAAACACGTTCATGGATTATTTCCCTTAGAATTTTAAGACAAGGATGATTACACACTACATTATAATATCTGGCAGAGGTTCATTTGATCACCATATTTTTGGAAATTTAATGTAAAAGAGAAATGCAAAACATTTATGCTCTGGGTCGCTATTTATATTCCTTGTGATGACATTCAAATAACTCTGGCACCTTTCTGAGTAGTTGGCAGTTTCTACAAAATATGCCAAGGAAGGAGCACATTACTACTCTATTTCATGTCATGCTTTTCTAAAACTCAAATAGTGAACTTTCACCACATGCTATTGTACAGCACTGCTATGGCAACATCTTGTAGAGTTTCTGAGCTTCTTTGAAAAGAGGATCTAATCAGCACAAAAGGAGATAAAATGTCATCATTACTGTGGCTCTAATTATCTAGTTGGCAAAATAAACTATATATATAGAATCACATATTAAAACAAATTTGTTTAGTAAAACTAAGTGTTTTATTTCAGCTCAGCTTATGAACTGGTTAAAAATCAGCAAAGAAAACATTGATGGACCTTCTATCACATTTATTGAATTTTTGTTTCCAGTTAAAAAGGCTAATTATTTTTCACTGTAGAACATTTAGAAAATAGTTTTGGTCTGTATAAAAATAGCCAACCATAACTAAACCATAATTATACACTATAAGACAGAACCTTTTTCTATTATAGTATTTTGATATTTTTTTTCTTTTCTGCAGACACATTTAAGATTTATTTCCAATTTATTTAAATGCATCATAATAAGTCCAACTCCACATATTTCATTGTCAATAGGAATTTATTTTTAAAAAATCAAATGCTCAGAAAAAATCAGACAACCCTATCAAAAAGTGGGCAAAGGGCATGAATAGAAATTTTTCAAAAGAAGATAGAAGAATGGCCAACTAACATATGAAAAAATGCTCAACATCTCTAATCATCAGGGAAATGCAAATCAAAACCACAATGAGATATCACTTAACTCCAGTGAGAATGGCCTTTATCAAAAAGTCCCAAAACAATACATGCTGGCGTGGATGCGGAGAGACAGGAACACATATACACTGCTGGTGGGACTGCAAACTAGTGCAACCCCTGTGGAAAGCAATATGGAGATACCTTAAACAGATACAAGTAGGCCTACCATTTGATCCAGCAATCCCATTATTGGGCATCTACCCCAAAGAACAAAAGACATTCTATAAAAAAGGCATCTGCACCCAAATGTTTATAGCAGCACAATTCATAATCACAAAGATGTGGAAACAACCCAAATGCCCATCAATATATGAGTGGATTAGTAAAATGTGGTATATATATACCATGGAGGCTATAAGAAATAACAGTGATATAGAATCTCTTATGTTCTCTTGGAAAGAGTTGGAACCCATTCTACTAGGTGATTATCCCAAGAATGGAAAAATAAGTACCACATGTACTCACCAGCAAATTCGTTTCCCTGATCATCACCTAAGTGCACATTTGAGAATAACACCAACTGGGTGTTGGGTAGATGTGGTAGGGGGAGGGGATGGGTGTATACCTACATAATTAGTGCAATGCGCACTGTCTGGGGAATGGACAAGCTTGAAGCTCTGACTGGGGGGGGAGGGGCAACATACATAACCTAAACTTTTGTACCCCCATAATAAGCTGAAATAAATAAATAAATAAATAAAAATAAAGATTGTCTATGCCCTCTAAAGAAAAAAATGCTCACATTTTTGTGATTATTTATTGTTGCCAAAATTTAGTGTAGATGCTTAAATTTATTTAAACAGAGGCCTGCAATGTTGTGGACATTTTTGGCTGATTCCAAAGAATGTGCCTGAAAGTAAAAGTTTGTGCTAATTCTTCAAAAGAGTAAAAGGAGTGTCTAACACGGCATAAATCCACAGGGAAGTGAACTGATACAACTAATACATATATCATATAAGTTTTCAAAGTATGTGTAGATTGAATTACAGGAAAAAGGTCATCTTCTAATAAGCCAATTGATATATTTTTTTAAAAAAACATAAATCTGAAAGAATGCACTGTTTAGAATAAAGAGGAAGTGCAAATCAAACAAGCTCAATGGAAGGGTCCATCACAGAATTGGTGACAAAACGATCCACGGACCACATTCACACACACAGAATAGTCTGAAATAGAAACAGCCCTAAGAGATAAACATTTTACTGCTACATAGCAGAGGAAGAGATTCTTTAAATATTCATACATTAAAGTTCAGAGAGCCTAGGAGGGTGCTATAAACAAAAACACTAGTGATATTGATTTTTAGTTTTAATAAGGAAAATTATCTTTTTGAAGAAGATCCTGATATGAATTAGGTGTTAGTTGTTAATTACTTCAGACATCCCAAGTGAAAACTCAGATTTCTTCCTCTGTCTGCGACCTTTTGTCATGTTCTTGCTTCCCAAGCACATTCAGTTCTCCTGTCAATCATTCACAATCACCATGTCTAATCAGCTATGGATATTGATCCTGACCAGATTCTAGCTAATATAAGATAGCACTATAAGGCTTACCTTGTGGTCCACTTCTTTGGAGGAATATTATAATACATTATGTTTCAGTTAGATGACTGTACACGTGATAGTCAACTTTGCTTATTGATAAAAAAACATTCCAGTCTTATCTGAATGTATTCTTGGCCTGATCCCGAATCAAACAACTCCTTCTTAATCAAAACTAAATATTTGTATTCATTGAAAGAGGCTCTTATAATGTAATCCAAGTAAAGCATCTCCAGGGAATGGAATAATTTAAACCCATATGGGTGGGAATTAGAGGGGAACTGTTTATGGATCTGGGTTGAAGCATTCATTTAGTACCTCTATTCATAGCAAATTGAGGATTGAATTTGAAGAAACTCACTTACATAAGACATTTGTAAAACATAAAACTCACTCACCATTCCGACTCTCTTCATCAATAGCAACTATGGTAGCTGGTGGTCCTCCCCTAGCTAGTTTGCAATCTAAAGACAGAAAATAACCCAAAGTAATAATTAACAACTTCAGGGGCACTCATTCTGGAATCAAATTCATTGAGATTTGTATTCACATTTAAAAAAGATTCTTATAACCAAATTATTATGCATCAATACTGCAGACATATTATTATTTTAAAAATATTTTATAAGAACTACATAGATTCCTAACCATATCATAACACAATCATGTTGTACACCACAAAACTATTAAGATCTTACTGAGAAAACACCAGCAGAGACCACTGGAGAGCAGAAGTCCTTTAGGACAGAGATAATGGGATGGAAATTTAACCCAAAGAAATAACAAAAAGGGATGATTAACAAGGATAAATTGTAATTAAAGCTTCACAACAGAAACAAACATAATTGGACTTTAATTGTGATAAAGGATCTAATTAAAGAGAGTGAATAGAATTTTAATAATGTTCTACAGAGAATAAAACAAAGACAGACAAGCAATGCTCATGAGATTGTTTGGGATTTTTATTTTTATTTTTTTTTTGTCTTCTTACCCTCATATTGCCAGTCTGGAGTCAAAAGTATAGAGTCACCAATGGAAGCAGATCAGAAAAATGGAAGAAAGAAAGGAAGAAAGAATATATGTATATGTTTAACAAGAGATTTAAAGATATAAAAAACATTATACAATAACAGATACATCATCTAACGATTTGTGGAAATGGAATATATAAAATATTTATATCAGATTTTGTAATTGTAATATATTAACACATTAACTTCATAGTACACATCATTAGCATTTTAAAACTATTGTAGATAGACTTGAAAACAACATAAAGTACATTTATATGTTTCTTATGAAAAGATAAATACAAATTACTTATGAACAGTCTACTATCACTATGTTGAAAAAACCTTAATAATAAAGTGCCTGTCAATCAATAGTGATGATTAATTCATTATTTCAAACACTGTTAATACCTTGCCAAGTATCACATGATAATGAACATAAAAATAGTATCATGAGCTATAATATCCATGACAATTAAAATGCGAAAACTGTACCTGCGATGTCAAATGTACATTCCTAAGACATAAAGTACTCTCCTTAGAGGTACGCAATGAGGCCGATGGGGCTGTGTTATGCAGTTATATCTACACGGCACACTCATGTACAGTGTGCCAATTAATTTTGCTTAACGACATCCAAACATATGTGTTAAATGGCCGAAGATTTCAAGGTTTATTTATTTAGCTATTTATAAAAATTCTGCCATTTATTATGCACATGGGTGTGAATGCTTTGGTAGACACTATTCTATATCGTAAAGTACATACTCTCGCATATGAAGCAAGGAAGCTGAGAGATCTACATTTTTCCTCTTTTCATCTTTGTCAACATTCAAGGGGTTCCAAGTCTTAACATTTTCAGATCTACAATAGCTCATACTCATTATGTTCCTTCCTCTCCTTCCTATAGCCCCTGACACAGGTCAGCTCTTCATGTTTGTCATCTCAACTCTTGCAATGGCTTCCTCACTGGTCTCCTAGAAGCCTTGTTTTCATCCTGCATTCACCTATTCTTTTCATGAGAATTATTTTCATGTATTCAAATCAAATGCAAAATAATGGCATTTCTCTGCACAATAACCTTACATGTTTCCTTTGGAGTAAAGAAAAAAATTAGAATAACATTTAAAGTTTTTCACATGGTGTCAACATCCTTTATTTAGAATTAAGTAACCTGTCCACATTCACATTAAACCATATACTCTTAATGGAATGCATCTTGTATTTTTTGGGAAGTTTTGTTACCTACATTCATTTTTGCCTTTATTTCGGCCTAGCAAATCTCTACTTCTCTTTGTAGAATTAGAGATTTCACCTATTAATATATCATGAAACTTTCACCAATCTCCCAGTCAGAATTTCTTTTACTCCAATGTTCTCATAATATTTTGTTTATCTAGTTCTACCTTCCTTTATGTATTCAAAACTCATTAATTAGTTCAGTCAGATGTGTAGATTACTTACTCAATTCTAAATATGAGAATAAAAAAAAAAAAAGGCAACAGCTTCTTTCTTCAAGGATCTTAGGTGGCAGGGGTACAGACCAGAAGACCAAAGTTATACAAGCAACCATACAGGTATAATACAATGTGGTATACATGGAGTCAGATCTTCAATAAATTTACTAACAACATAAATGACTAAAAGAAAAAAGAGACAATGCATGTGGAGTGGAAATGAGATATAGCAAGATGGCAAAGATGATTTGTGAAGACAAAAAAAGAAATGTTACAAGTTCTTAACGAAGCAAATTTTTGGATTAACAAATATAACTTCTGTTTGTATTTTTGAGAACAGTTTATTTTTCAAGACTATCCCCCCACCCCCCCACACACAATGTGCTACTGCCTTAGTTAAGACCATCATACCTACACAAAATAGATTAAAAGTCTGTAGAGGAATATACAGTTAATTGATAACTATATGGGCAGGAAGGATAAAAGAAAAGAAAAGAAGGGGGAAGAAGTTAGGTAAAAATATTTTAAATACTTTCACCAGTTGGTTACTATTAACTTTAAGGATAGACTTCTCTAGGCAGCTAAGCCAAATAATACTCTTCATATTCCAGCCCTGTTTAACTCCCCTACCTTTCCCATTTTCATAGTTATTTCTCTAGTCAAGCCAATTTTTATGTTTGTGGCACTAACTGCTAAAATGCACTTTCTTTTCTTTTTGTTCTGGTTAGTGTTATTCCTCTTTCAAGAATCTGCCAAGGCATCACCTCTTCTAGAAAATCTTCCCTGTTATCATTCTGGATTAAATGTCTCTTCTCTCTATTCCTGCAGTATACCCTGTATTCCATTGGATTAACTGCCCCATCAGGAAAATACTTATATGTCTTTTTCTATCAGAAGAGCTTCTTCAGACCAAGTATGTATCACATTCATCTTGGTAACTTCAGCACCTGACAAGAGCTTTTCCTGAAAGAATGTTTGTTGAATTTTTCTGAACTATAATTAACCAAGCTATAATCTCCCATTGAACAGCCCTTCATGAAGGTGCTCAGAAGTCTGTATTTATTATCTTCTTACTAGTGGAAACAGCACAGGAGTAGAGGCTCAACTACATTTCCTCCCAGTCAGATCCCTTTAGATTACTCCCTTTAAGCTTTATTCTTCTAGCAGATTCTAAATGCCCCCATAAGATATTTTCATGTACAACAAATACCTCTAGATCAATACAAAAATATTTTTTAAACTTTTTTAGTCTCACAACATTAATAAAGAGAGGTGAGTCAGACACATAAAAGTAATCTATTAATAACATTGTTTATAACAAAGTGTTTTGAGATGACGCTTTCATGAAAGTATAATTAGTTTTGAAATTCACAAAACATTTTTAATAACAAGTATACTCAGAATTGTCTTGAAAAGAAAGTAATTTTGGATGGAATAGCCAAGAGTGTATTATACATGCAAAATATCCATATGGAGATCAAAGTGAGAACTAGAAAGCAATTTGGGGGATGGTGAGCCTGTTCTCTATGGTCTATGGATAATCTGTCTGCCACAGGAAAGTCAGGTTAGCTGCTGACGCCTGTACCTTGGAAATGGGTTTCTTTAATCTATTTAATTTCACCCTTGACTGTCCTGGTTAAATCACAAATTCATTGTTTTTCATGCCTAAAATTTCTAACTTCTTAAGCCCCCACCCATTTCCCATATCCAATTTGTTATAAAGTACAGGACACGAATACCAATACCTGGATGCTCAATGTGGCTTATTTCTGCAAATTTGTCATCAAGCTAAAAGTAAGCCATATATCTTTAAATAATACTGTGCAACAAGTTGGATTTAAAATCCAAAAAGAAGAATTAGAATGAGACTTATGTAAAGACTGGTCTCAAAGATTCTAAATCTGTGATACTCTGTTCTCATTGTGGCCTCAAGTTTAAGAACATGTTACAGATAGGTCAGTAAAAAGGCAATAATCCAGAATTTTCCAAATAGGCTGATTTATTTCCAAGAAAAGAGAGCAGCCAAGAAGTACAACCTTATTTCCACCTTAACCTATTCTCAAACTTCTTTTTAAGGCCAATGAATGTGTTTTCAATAAAATTTCAAAACTATTCATACTTTTTTTCCATATACTAACATGGTAATTGCAATCTATATGTCAATGACTTGAATATTATATTTCCTACCCTGACCTCTCTTCTGAGTCTGGGTCCCATTGCCCAGACAACAATTGCACTTGTAATTTCAAAGTTTTCTTAAACATAGTACTCCAAATTGAATTGTAGTTGCTATTCCCAGCCTAAACTTGGACTCTTTTAGTATATATTATTTTAATGAATAGCATGATTTTACACAAAGCAGCATAAACTAGAAACCAGGGAGTCACTTTTCCTGCCCATCTTTTTAGCCTTCCTAAATAAACCTATCACTAAATCTTGAATTTAATTCTTAAAGGAAAAATTCTCATATCCACCCATTGCTTTCAATCTCCAATAGCACCACACTGATCCTATCTCTTACCTAATCAAGTAGGTTTTCCTAACTACTCTCCCTACAATCTTGTCCCCAACTCTAATTTAGTTTTCCATCTTTAACCAAAGTAATCTTTACAAATAAAAATTTGTTTCTTTTTTAATCATTTGCTATTTAGGTTAAAAACTAAAATATGCTTATGCCCTACATCCCTATGCATAATATGATTTTAGAACGAAAACTAAAATATTTTATATTGTCCTCTCCTTGCTCTTAAAAGTCTCATCTATTTCCATTCTCCTATTTGCTTCCAGCAAAACTATTTCTGATCCCAGACTAGTAAGGCTCCCTAGACTAGGTAAGGTTACACACTCTCATAACTCTCTGCTTCATATCTATTTACAATTATTTGATTCCTCATGGACAGAAAACTTAGTGACAACCCATACCTTGTTTCTATTCCTCCTGGTTGTGTCACCAGGGCAGACTTCCTGGTATATAGTTGCTTTTAAACAATCATTTATTACATGCAGGAACTAATAACCTCAACAAAATTTGCAACAATTAAATTTTAAAAAGCACTCTATATAACTTGGTCTTCCTTTTTTTGTCTTTTTAAACTTTGAAATGTCATTCTCAATTGAGCAGTTCCTCAAATCATGTCTTTCGGTTCAACATCCTTTCATTGTAACATTGATGAGGAAAAAAAAAAAAAAAAAAGAGCTGGTTTCTGGTGGGGGGCACTGTCTGTGTAAAGTCTGCATGCTCTCCCCATGCCTGAGTAGGCTTCCTCTGGGTACTCTGGTTTCCTCCCACATGCCAAAACTGTGCCAGTGAGGTTCATTGGCACATCTTCATGGTCCTGGGCTTAGTGAGTGTGAGTGTGATGTGAGGGCGTCCCATGATGGGATAGCATACTGTCCAGGGCTGGCTCCTGTCTTGCCCCCTCAGCTGCCCAGATGAACTTCAGTTAGCCACAACCCATATGTGGGTCAATAATTATCTTACTTGTTTTTATTGATCTTTATTAAATGTATGCATAGATTATATGTTTTCCATTTTAAAATTAGAAATGTTTTGATTTGGAAATTTGGTGATGTTTTTGTGACCAGAAATATGCCATAGGAATTTAACTCTTGTTTTTACCAATTAGTCTAGGATAAATTGTTTCCTTATATGGGCTTCACTATGGATATTAAGACTTACTGTAATGGGCAAAGGATGGGCAACACATCAGTATTCTAAGGATAGAATTATTGGTGCTATCTCCGCAGACATATAAGGCTATCATTAAAGTAAGAAAGGTAAAGATAATTCTGCAGGAATTTGGGATTATTTCAAACTAGTTATGAAAGATTACAGAGAGCTCACAATAATAGAGAAAGGGTGGTAATGAAAACAGAAGAAAGGAGAATATGGTCACTTGTTTCCAATTGTCTATAGTTTCTATTAGAATTCCACACTCTGATCATTCAATTGCTTGGACTGAAGAACTAATGTGGAGCAAGATTGTTCCAATATCCTATTAGTAGTCAGAATGTATTCCAAGCTGTTTCATGATTTTATCAAATTGTACCTAAAAGTAATAACCTAAAAGACCTCTGATACCAAAGCTTTTATGGTATCAAAGATCATACATGCTTTTCTGTCATCTTAGAATTTTAATTAAGATATTTCCTTACCAGATGTCTATAATTATCAGTGAATTACTCTAGCACCTAGTAGAGTATTTCACCTAATATAATCATTCAATAAATCTGCTGAATTAGGATATATCTTCCTCTATGGCAAATGAATAAAATGAATAACCCATCAAATCCTTACTATTAGTCATTTTAAATCTTTTGGGGATTGTTTTCAGACATTGACAAAATTTATTCCTAGTATAGTGCAGTGGTTAAGAACATGTGCTTTGGAATTAGAAAATCTAAGTTTAAATCCTAACTTTGGCTTTTAATAGGTATATAATATTAGACACATTATTAACCTCTTGTACTTCATTAATGGGGAAAAGAGTAGGTATAACTATCTCATATACTTTTTACAACAAGGATAAAATTAAATAATCTGTAGTAATTCCTTAGAATAGTGCCTGGAAAAATGTACAGGCAGAATAGAGATACACATTTATTTTTTTATAGTATCATTATTTTCACAAGGAACATTTTTGAAGTGTATTTATTTATTTTTCCTTTTATCCAAGAGAAGGCAGTAGAGACTCCCTTGGCTCTCCCTAAATTTTCAGTGAAGGCTGTCTTTATTTATGTATGAGATTTTTTTGGAATGCGTTCTTACTAAGAATAAAAGCAATTGCATGAAATGTCACTGATGGTCTACAGGGACAGAAATCTTCTGGAGTTCCTACCCAGATGCCAACCTAGAAACATTATCATGGATTGAATTTATTAGAGAAAAAATAGAATCTTTGAACTTGAGGGGGAAAAAAAAAAAAAAACACAACAGCTAATGGGATGCTCACAGTCCTTTGCTGGTCTCACTATAGCCCTAAAATATGTTGCTGTGACTGAGCAGAAATATCAAGGAAGAAGTGCAGATTTTCTGAAATTTCTATTCTTGTCAACATTCTTCTATTATTGGTTTTGAAATTCAGAGTCATCTGGTCTCTTTTGCTCAGGTGTTTGCGTTTTCTCACACATATACACACACCCACACTGAATGGCTTGCTTAGTTCAAAGCAATTTGGCTTTGCATTCAAAGAGGGTACTGTGCTCTTTTTAGATTTCATGCTATGCAAACGTTTTATTTTCAATTTGCATGTTACAAGCAGGAGAATAGGGCCTGTTCTCATTTTTCCTGTTGATCTTTGTTATATTCATTTCCAGGAAAAAATACACACAGGAGTGAAATCTTAAGACACGAACTCCTTGTATTTCATTTGGATTGTCTCATTCAAAAGAAAAAGAGTTTGATCTTGAAATTTATAAAATCACTGGAGCATAATTCTAAGTTATATCATCTAAAACTAGAGTCAACAAAGTCATGGAGTTAGGTCATGATGGAAGAAAAGTAAAATAAACTTAGTAAACGCAAGGGTATGTCAAGTAAGTCATATTCAATTCAATAATAGTTTATGATTACTCTGTCTACATGAGCATTTACAGACTTCAGATTTCACCATGGAGGGAAACATATTTTATGATGTCTTAGTGTCATCATTAATTCAATTATATAATTTGATTACAACTTTCCAACAACATAGTATAATAATACCAAACGAATTCATTAATGGTTATTGCTCTACACCATTGCTTTCATCAGGAAAATTTACTGTAGAGACCATGGTTCTCTCAATTTGTACTTTTTAAAAATTTTCTATTTACTTCATTTTATTCTAATCAGTCTGTCAATAAGAGCAGACTTGCACATGGATGGCTTTTGGTGAGAGAGAAGAAGCCCATTCTCATTCTTAAGAAGCTGAAGGATCTAAGTAATGAAAAGAAAGATAAGTGAGGGGCTTCAGGAAGAAGGCAGGACAGGAAATAAATTGTCAGTAGAAAGCTGCTCAGAAGATGAAGTAAATCCTTTAAGGTTGTTTTTGTTCACTGGGGAATATTACTTTACCTTATAATTCTGTAATTTTATGCAACTGCATTGTCAAAACATGTTAGTCTTTGTACCCAAATATAATCCTCTTACATATAATTCATACTGTATGAGTTAGCAACTGGATGTCCCTTACGTTGATGGTTAGAATTCTTTCCTTGTCTAAAATTCCAGTAAGGAACTGTTATTACATTTGGGGAATTTAAAATGGATGGAATAATTCTTAGTCCAAGGCGTAATATCACCATTGACATCAGAAGTTGTGGAGTGTTGTAGTTATCATAGCTTCTTCAAGACAGACTGCCTAGGTTTAATACTAGCCTTATTTAACTCTTGCTCACTTTCAAGACCTTTGGTACTTATGTAAACTCTCTGTAGCTCAGTTGCATTATTGGTAAACCAGATGCTATTTTACAGAGTAATACCTGGCATATATTAGATTATTAAGTATGAAGTGTCCAATTTCCTTAAGTATTAGTTTGACAGTTGATATTTCTGACAATTCACTTTGACATTTGTCTTATTTTTATTGTGAAGATACATCCTCAGTCTTTCAAACACATGTTTTAGCTTGTGTTTATCTTTCAGATTTTTTAGAGCAATTTTTGTAAAACCATGGATAAGTCAAAAATTCATGTTGTTTTCAAATATGAGTTCCATAGAACGAATGCAGTGCAGACAGCTCGAAACAGCAATGAAGTGTTTAAAAAGGATGTCGCTAATGAACATACAGTACCGTTGATGGTTTGAGAAGTTCCATTCCGGTTATTTTAATCTTGAAAATGAGCCATGTGGTCAACTTGAGACCAAGGTGGATAATGATTAGCCGAAAGCTGTAGTGGAACAGAATCTATCTCAACCTATGTGTGAATCAGCAGTAAGGTTTGGCATTATATTCCAACAATATTGGACCATTTGAAACAAATCGGCAAGGTCAAGAAGCTGGATAGATGTGTTCCACATGAATTAAAGGAGCAGCAGAAGAGAAATCATCTCGAAGCTTGACTTTCTTTGCTATCACGGCATAAAAGTGAACCATTTCTATCCTGTATTGTTATTTGTAATGAAAAATGGATTCTTTTGGACAATCACAAGCATTCAGCATAATGGCTGGATAAAGATGAAGTGCAAAAATACAGTCCCAAACCGAATATTCATCCAAACAAGCTAATGCTCTCTGTTTGGTAGTCCAGCGCTGGTATTATCCACTACAGCTTCATGAAACCTGGTCAGTTGATTACAGCAAATGTCTACTGCAACCAACTGGATGCAATGAGGATGTTTGTGATTAAACGGCCGAGATTGGTCAATAGAGACAGGCCAATCATCTAGCAAGACAAAGCTCAACCACATGTAGCACAAACAAGCTGTGAAAATGCCTTTTTCAATTTCATCACCACTCATTCTCCAGGGTTCTTTGCTGCTGGCATAAACAAGTTACCTTAAGAGGGAAAAACTGTGTGGATAGTTCAGGTGCATAATTTGATTAATTGTACTGCTTCTTGTTTGAGATATAATAAACTACATGTTTGATTTGAAACTGGACATTTCATATTTAATGACCTATAGAAATACTTTCTAAGTTATTTTTAGGTAAATTTTTATTCTAACCAAATAAGTAAATTACATCCAATCACATATGTCTACATTTTAAAAGCAATGATTTTTACATATTTTGAATATTTCCCTAACAGTTTCTTACATTTTTAACATCAAAGGAAAGCTGTATTTTATCAGTACATCAAATTAGGCTTGGGATATATGCTAGCATTTTTGGTGTGTAGTTAACATACTGGAATAGTAACTGAATACATTTAATTATATGACCATAGATTGTTAAGAATATATAGGGATAACCGAATCATGCAAATACTCTCCTTTTAAAAATTATTAGAGGAATGTGTATAAGTAAGCTAAAAATAACTCTTTTGATAACCTAATATAGACAGTGTACACCATCTAGACACTCTGCATAAGATATCACTGTCTGTTATTCTTAAATCTCCCTTAAAAGCTTTTCCTGTTGTTTAGTTTGTTTTACCACATTATCCAACTTCTCTTTGTGTTTTATAATTAAAATACAAAAGAGGAAGAAAAGGATAAGGATTTGGGTTCATGAGGAAGATAAAATTATTCACCACTTTATGAAAAGCAGTTAAAGAGTTTACATCCATGTTGTTTCTGCAAGCTAATTTGCTATTTTACTTTCTAATTATTCCTAATGAGAACGCTCTAAGGAAATTCTCAATCATGATTCTTACTAAGATACTCAACAATGTCAAAAGATAAAAGCTGCTGTATCCACATCACAGTTTAAAATTACATTCTTCAAACAGAGAGATTCCTTTGTTTACAGACTACTTTGACTCTATAAATGAAATTCTTTGTCACAAACCAATTATGCGTACCTAAGCTGTAATGAAAAGGCAAACTCTGTGGATTAAGTTATAAAGCAAAAATTGCAAGCATTTAGTTACTTATGATATTAAAGAACATATCCATGTAACATCACATGTTTTCTAGTTGTGACATACTGCAGCATGAAACAGATCTGCCAGATTTACAAGACACAGTGTATTGAGTAATTTTCCTACTTAAATGAAATAGTATAAGCTCATATTTCTGGATCTTCAAGAGAGCGTGCTAATATTTAACTTTCTGTTTCATCAGCTAGGATATAACTATTTTTCACTTATGTATGAAGCAGGGAAGTTGTTAGAAGTAGCAGGAAAAAAGTACTTGGTATCACTGGCTGGCAGAGGAAATTTATATATTTGAATATATACAGGTAACAGGAAATTTAGCAATATTTTTCCATTGCCTTATTTCTCAATGCCATGAAGAGAGTTAGGTCTTAGGTTCTATTATGAAGGGAAAAAGTCTGAGGTGGAAGGGGTAGTGGCTAGGGCTGAGAGTAATGGAAGAAAAAAATCTAAAAAAAATAACAAAAATAAAACATGAACTTTCCTACTTTCTTCGTATCTCTCATCTTACTTTCTCAGAGCTTTTTCTGACACAACTCCACTAGCAACAGCTTCCTGAGGGTCATACAGCCAGAAGTCACTCCAGAGGAATGTTGAATATAGAACAGCAAACTCCAAGTGAACATATATCCTTTCTATTTTTTCGCAATAAAGAGAAAGTGACAGGGGTGACGTCTACATGTGTCAACTATTTTAAAAATGATATTTCATTTAGTGAGTAATCCTCTTAAAGTAGATCATATGAACTAGGTCATTCTTGCCATACTCAACTAAAACAGAGTCAAGAAGCCAGGAAGAAAAAGCACCCTGGACACATAACATCGCTCTAGAAATGTATCTCTCCAAGTACAGCTGCTGAAACTGCCTGTCATAACATGAGACCAGTTTTATCTAAAACTGCTGAGATAACTTGCTGCAACTTTGGGACAACTAATTTTGCCCACTGCCCTTGCTCATCCAGGTCCCAGAAGAACCTTACTAGTGTCAATGAACTTTCTCAAAGAGCAGAACATAACATTTCTCCTTTTTATGAAACCTCCAACCTTCTCTTTGGTATTTTTGGACATACCAAAGGCCACCTGGTCTGCATGGATGTCCTTAATTGCAATTCTTTCTTCCCGAATGAAACGTTAAATTTGGACTCTCTACATTTTTGACTTAAACAATATCTTTCTGCATCAGAAACCTTGCAGAGAGTAATATCAAAGCCAAGTCAGGACAGTAATCTGATCTGACATATCTTGAGCAGGAAGAAAATTTTTATTGGTAAATTTAGCAGAAGGCACTATGGCCCCAGGTTGAAATATGCATACATACAAATGAATTCCTTCAAGAAAAGTGCGCTAGGATAACAATTTTGACATTGGCCATAAGAATAAAAGTGTATTATTGATAAACCACATTTCTTTTGGGCTTGGAAAATTTATTTAGAATTCTCACAAACTGAAAATAATAAAGTTCTGAAGTCAACTATTTTACCACCCTTGGCATTTAGAGATGATATTTTGGAGTTTGCTATCCACATGTACAACATATGATGAAGAAAGCTTTATGTTATGCTGAGTTTAGCACTCACAGGCTAATTTTCAGATAATCCTCCATAGAGATGCCTACAGTTTTGAAGAGCTGCTGCTGTTTACCAGAACTTCTCAAGGGTGGGCCCCTAAATTTGATTCCTTTATGTTTGCTCATATCACACATTTTGCCAACAGTAAGCCCAAAGAACACGTTATAGTTTGTAACTACTTCCCTATGCTTTCCAAGCTACATGGTTTCTTATTTTACAATCAGCCGTCCATTCTTGGTATTGTACGTCTAGTGGCGTATACACAGCAGTTTTCTCTACCACGTTCAAAGAGAGGGAAACACTACAAAGACTGGAAATCAATCTTTCCAGAATTTCTATTACATTAACAGCATTTTATCATATTGCTCCTCAAATTAATTTATTTGAATGCAGTGCTGGACATCTTATTCTATTGTTATATTTTCCCTATTAACTTCATTAATATTTTTATCATCACAAGGTTATTATTTTTTAAAATTCAGTTATCATAATCAGAAACAAGAACCAAAAAAATGAGATCAACATAGACTCCAAGATCCCATATGCCTTTACTATAGCTCATAAGCTTGACATTTAAGGAAAGCCTGAGAATAGATCAGAAAACACTAAAAAAAGTAGTGAATGAGTACAAAAAGGTAGACATGGCTAGAGGAAGTTGCATTATCAATTTGAGAACAAGGACAAAAAAATTACTAAAGTAGATATAAGAACTCCCAAAGCATAGTTGTCTGGAGCAAGTAATGTCTTTCTCTATCAAGATAGCTCCAATACTGCTTTGTTGCACATTGTACTAATTAATAGCTGTGTTAATGACTTTAACTAATCATCATAATATTTAATTCAAGCAAACTTTAAATAATACCAAAGTATATAATGTATTTTAGAAAGATTTATATCTATCTAATGTAAATAAATGCTAATTAAAAATACTTTTGTTCTGTCAAATTGTAAAAAATTGTAAAAAAGAATAATAGCTGGTATTGTTTAGAGAGTAAGGAAATAAAAGTTATTAGGTGATTTTGGTAGAGCTAAGAACTAAGTTTTTAAAAAGAAAGAATAAAAAGAAAGACAGGAGAAAAAGAAAGAAGAAAGGAAGGAAATAAAAAGGAAAGGAGAGAAAGGAAGGAAGGAAGGAAGGAAGGACAGAAGGAAGAAGAAAGAAAGAGAAAGAAACAAGAAAATAAATTTGAAAGGCAACATAGCAAATATTTTTAAAAAGTACCCTTTGACCCAAAAATTTTTCTTTGGGACTATACTTATATAGAAATAATCAAATAAGCATATATTGCTGCTAAAAGTACTTATAATAGTAAAGCATTGTATGTTTATTAAATCATTATGATTTGAGCACACTTTGCAGATGTGACAGATATCATGCATTGGACCACCCACTCCAGCCCCTCTTCTTAGAGGATTTTATGTATTATTAAGGTTGGAAAGCTTAAAACTTCACTTCCCAGACTCCTTTGAAGATAGTTTACCTTTTAATCTGTCAAGCAGAACACAGTCTGATGACACTTGGAAGAAAGGAAAGGGACAAGTGAGCCAAAGGTAACTCAATTAACAGCAATGCAGAAAGTATAGGGTTCTCTGGGGGCAGTTGTGGTAGAGAAATTAGTGTCAGCTCCAGGGTATCATAGGTGGTGGGAGATGCACCATTGGGGTTTCCACTAGAAAGTTTAGATTTGTACTTAGGTATTTCTTTGGCTCTCTTGATCTTGCCTCTGCAGCATCCAATCTTAGTTTTCTGATCCTTCTAAGTTACCTGACACACGTTGATAAATCCATTCCAGATGAATGAGG
Organism: Eulemur rufifrons; assembly: GCF_041146395.1. NCBI lineage: Eukaryota > Metazoa > Chordata > Mammalia > Primates > Lemuridae > Eulemur > Eulemur rufifrons. The sequence continues at coordinate 34,166,320 of NC_091010.1, read as the reverse complement.
GTATTTGGATTCTACCATGTATACTGTGAAATCTGATGAATGAATAAGCCACTAAAATAAATATATATTTATGTTGTTGAATAAATTTTGATGTAATGAGCAATGGTCATGAGAAGTTAAAAAAAAAAAGCAGGTTTTAGAGCTGGGTGTAAATTCTGATTTTATTTTTAAGTGTGTACATATAAAGTACTTTCAATATAAAGGCTAAGTAAATTATTATAACTATTATTAGTGCTTTTCCATTAATCAGAGTTCCTAAATTACTCATGCATTTCATCATTGCATTTATAATAAGAAAATATGTGCAAATATGATTTGAAAGCAAAAATAAGGATCTTCACTTGTCTAAACTACTTATAGTGAGCATCAAAGATTCTAAATAGAATAAATAATCCTATAAACAATAAAAATACGGTTGCAAAATCTGTTATATTAGAACACATTTAAATTTAAAATTCTTTAAGCCATAGGAGATGACTTGTCGTCACCTAGACACACTGAATTTGCAATTTCACCTGCCACATGAGCAATAGTAATTCCTTAGCACCTCCTTCCACACAGCACGAGCCTCATCAATTCAGATTTTGAAATTTGACACATGGCACCAATAGCAGCATGACAGAGAGGATCTCAAATAGTCAATGTTCACTTGGGCAACTGAGCTAGAGTCTCTTGCTCTATGAAGGCTGTCATGACATTGTGGGAAAGCTATAGGCAGGGGCTTCACATTCAGATCAGACCAAATACAAACCAAGGAAGAGCCATCATTCAGCCTATATTTGTTGGTACTTAATATATTTCAAGACTTCAACTATCCTCTGTCTACTTCTACTCTATTTTTCTTCCATTTATTGTACAGTGAGACATGTTCCACCATGGACAAAATAATAATAATTTTGAGAGAGAAAATACAATAGATGAGCATGCAGAAGTTTAACATGACATTTAACCCTACTTATTGTTTCTCAAACAAAATGTTTTCTATACACAGCAAGTTGTCTTGCCATTCATCTTCTGCCACTATTCTCTATTCTTACTATTATATTATTTTTCCTTTTTTAAAATGTCAAATATATAAGATACAGATAAAGTGTACTTGATATATTTGTAAAGTTTAAAAATCAATAATATTACAATAAAATAAATATTTATGCCCCTACCACACACAATCAGAAAGGAAATATTGCCAGTACCTTATAAATCTTCTGTTTCCTGTGGTAGAATTTTGCAAATTTGGGGGTATTATATTATATAATGTTATTAATTACACTGAATGAATTTGTCTGCAACTTGCCTCTTCCTCTGTGTTAATTACTTTTTGAAATCAATCCACACTGATGTATATACTTTTATAGACCCAATGCTATAAAGTATTCCATTATATAACTTGATTACACTACATTTACCTATTCTCCTATTGATGGGGTGACTATCGCAATAATTTTTTTTGTATTATGAACAAAGTCTCAATGCATATTCTGGCATATTTCTCTTAGTGCACAATTGGAAAAATATTTTAGGGCATACTCTTAGGAACAGAAGTACTGGATGATAGGTGTGGTATATATTTATATTTACTAAGTGAATATCAAATTGTTTTCTTAAATGGTTATACCATTTTCATAGTGATCAGCAATTTCAGAGTTCTTCTTTCCCCCATTGTCTATAACAGTTGATATTAACTTTGTAATTTTGATTGTTGTGACTTAATTTCATGTTCTTAAATTTAAATGTTTTCTGGCTACTTGACAATTTCTCATGTGTTTAATGAAAAAGTGTATCTCCTCTTCTGTTAAATGCTTATTCAATTTTCCATTGAGTTGCTTTTTAAATTTTTGATTGATGTATTCTGGTGACTAGTCAGTTAGTCACTGCATTTTACCAGTTTATGGAATATACTGCCATTCTATTTTGGATCTTTTGACAAAGAGAATTTTTTTAATTTCAAAATATTAAGGGAGTATAAATGTTTCTGTTACATGAATACCTTGTGTAATGTTCAAGTCAGGACTTTTAGTGTGCCCATCACCAGAGTGTTCATTGTACACAATAGGTAAGTCTTTGTCCCTCATCCCCTCCCATTCTGCCTCTTTCTTGGTTTCCAATGTCCTTTACCTCTCTTTGTGCCCATGTGTACCCATCGTTTAGTACCAACTTATTAGTGAGAACATGTGGTGTTTATTTTCTCCATTTCTGTGATATGTCACTTAGGAAAATGGTCTCCAGTTTCATCCACGTTGCTGCAAAAGACATTATTTCATTTCCTTTTATGGCCAAATAGTACTCCATAGTGTATGTGTATATTACATTTTCTTTATCCACTCATGATTGATAGCACTTAGCTTGATCCCGTATCTTTGCAATTATGAATTGTGGTGCAATAAACATTTGAGTGCAGGTGTCTTTTTGATATAATGACTTATTTTCCTTTGGGTAGATACCCTATAGTGGGATAGCTGGATTGAATGGTAGGTCTGCTTTTCGTTTGTTGAAGAATCTCCATACTGTTTTCCATAGAGGTCGCACTAATTTACAATCCCATCAACAGTGTATAAAGTAAACATTCCTTTCTCTGTGCATCCATGCCAGCATCTATTGTTTTTTGACTTTTTAATAATGGCTATTCTGACAGAGGTATGGTGGTATCTCATTACAGTGTTAATTTGTTATTTCCCTGATGATTAGTGATGCTGAGCTTTTTCTTTTATAGGTTTGTAGGCCATTTGACTCTCTTCATTTGAAAAAACTTTGTTCATGTCTTTTGTCTACTTTTTGATGAAATTTTTTTTTCTTGCTGATTTGAGTTGTTTGTAGTTCTGAATACTAGTCCTTTGTCTGATGCATAGTTTGTGAATATTCTCTCCCATTTTTAGTTGTCTATTATTCCATTTGTTGATTATTTCTTTTGCTGTGCAAAGGATTTTTAATTTAATTAAATCTCATTTGTTTATTTCTGTTGTTGCTATATTTGCCTTTGGAGTTTTAGCCATAATTTCTTTCCCTAGGCCTATGTCTAGGAGAGTTTTTCCTATGTGTTCTTCTACAATTTTTATGGTTTCATGTCTTACATTTAAGTCTTATTTTAATGTATCATACACATAGAGTTTTCTTTTATGTGACCTATTTAAGGAAAACTTCCTGATCATAAAGACATATCTTTCTAAAGTTTCTTTGAATACTTTTAGATTTTTTTGTATTCCATACATAAGTCATCAATGTTTTGAGAATTGAGTATTGTAATTGTTAAGTGAGTGTTGAAGAAACACTTTATTTTCTATGTGAGAAAACAATTATCTTTGAATAATTTATGCAAGTTAATCGCATCCCTATTGTTCTGCTTATACTTTTATTTTCTGTGACATATTACGGATTTATTTTTGTACTCTTCATTTGGTTTCTTTGGTCTATTCGGTCTTTCTCTGCACTAACATCATATTGTCTTATTGACCATAGCTTTAAAAATGAGTCTCCATGACTTGCAAGGAAAATCCACACACCTTATTCCTTCTAAAGAATTTCTTAGGCTGAGCCTGGTGGCTCATGCCTATAATCCTAGCACTGTGAGAGGCAAAGATGGGAGGATCACTTTGAGCTTAGGAGTTCAAGACTAGCCTGAGCAAGAGCAAGATCCCGTCTCTACTGAAAATAGAAAAATTAGCTGGGCATGGTGGTGCACGTACCTGTAGTCCACGCTACTCAGGAGGCTGGGGCAGGAGGATAGCTTGAGCCCAGGTATAAGGTTATGGTGAACTATGATGAAGCCACTGCACTCTAGTTGGGGAGATGTCAGAGAATGTCACTATACTAATAGATTACTTTTAAAAATTTATTGAGACTTGCTTTAATGCCTAGTGTATGGCCAATTTTAAAAAATTTCATGAGTTATTAAAAACAATGTATGTTCTACAACTGCTGGGTATAAGCTTTTACACATGTCTATTAGAAATTTTATACACATTTTTGAAATACTCTATATCCTACTGATACAGTGTCTGTTGATTTACCAATTATTCATATTAATATGTTTAAATCTTCTACAGTGATAGTGGTTTGTTAATGTTGTTCATGTTTCTGTGATTTTTTAATTTATATTTTTAAGCTATGCAGTTAGGTACATATATATTTAGAATTGCTACATCTTCTTAGTAAATTGGACCTTTTTAATCTCTGTCTAGTGGACCTATTTATAGCTAGTACATTTTTGCCTTACTGCTTCATGACCATGTCAGGCACCAGATGTTATCTCTTAACTTCTATGAACCCTTAAAATTTTAAAATATTGAATCTAGACCACAGGCAATTTATAAATGCTCCAAAACAAATGTGGATCATAAAGCCTTGTTACATCAACAGACTCATGCATTTTTATTTTATCTGACCTCTAAATGATTCTATTTCTTTCCTCTCATTATCACATTTTTAAAAGAGTTCTGTTTTGTTTTATTTCTGTTATCAGCATTTTTAGGGAGCAGTATTCTGAAATTCCAGTCAACTAAAATCCTGGAAACAGAAAATTCATTGTTATTTCTTACACCTTCCACCACATAACCTCTTTCCAGCTGGAAAAAGACTATTTGTGGATATCAAAATATAATTCTCATTTCTGTTAAGTCATCTGCATGCAATTAGAGTAAACATGAAATAGATTTGAAAAACTCTCCTCTGCCATTCTCCTCTTGAGCCAGTGATCTTTCTCATTTCCCCCCCATGTCTTTGTATCTGTGTGTGTTCAGACATGTACACACAAACACACACACACACAAACAAACACTAGTTTGTTTTTTGGTGAACTGAAACTAACTATTAAAATTTAAAACTGGTTTTACAGGAAAGATACTTGATACAATGCAAAGACAGATTTCTTGCTATATCAATTTTCTACGAAAGCACCTAAAAAGTTGGATAGCTAAATTATCCTAGAGTTCTTTTCAGAAAATATGAGCATTTTCAAGCATATTATTTTCAATAGATTATTGTTATTTATGGTTTTCTAATATAATGCAAATCTACAGGAAGCATCTAATTTGTGTTGGATGGTACAATTAAATTCACATTTTAATAGAAAAATTCAAAACTTTCTTTGTTCAGGATATGTTAACAATAGTCCTTAAAAAATTGCTTTTAATGTCACAAGTGTAGCAAACATAAAAATTCTCTAATGCTAAAAGAAAATAAATAACATATGCACACACAAATATGAAGAGGCAGTAGGGACAAATTTGCATCCATATTGAATCAAGACATTTATATTGCCTCTGCACAAAAACAAGATGAACTAAACTAAATAAAGGGGATGTTAATCTACAAATTAAATGTATCATATCAGCTACTTTTAAGATATGGATGCTTTGGGCATGATTAGATTAAGCAAACATTTATGAATCATAACAGGAAAGAAGCATACTAAAATGAAATAAATGAGCCCAGCTGGAAGATGGCAAAAGAATAATTTGGAAGCAAAATATAACAAATATCAATACCTAAATATTAGATAATCTAGACACCAAAATTCAGTTTTTACTGTGTTGCACAATTCTCCAACATTCTGGATAATACATACTCTTTTTTCTTGCTTTGAAAAATATACATTCACTACTGTGTTTGCTTCAATCAGATTTTTTAAAAAATTTATCCCTATTGTGAGGAATCTCTTTCTTTCATTTTTCCTCATTACAGCCACCTCAAAAATAGTATGCTTTACTAGAAGAATCTAGTACAAGTATATTTTGAACCTTAAAAAGGAAAGTGAGCTAAGCTGTAGCCCATAAATGGAAATTAGATACTCATATTTTTAATTTTTGTAAATCTTTGTTAAATTTGATACAACACATTATTAAAGAGAAAATAAATTAAAAACATGCTAATATAATTTGGATGAAGAATAAATGATGAAAATATCATTTGGATTTACCTTTTAGCCACATCAGTTAGAGCTTCCACTAAATCATTCTAAGACTTGTAACTGGACTAGTTTGATACCCACTACTACCCTCCACCCAGTTCCCCAGTATGTTACTTTACTTATGTTAGATGAATTTCAAAACCTTCCGAAGATTTTGGTGTAAATGCAATGATGGATATTTGCGTAGGCTCTTCCCTTCAAGAATATTATCTCCTCTTTTTTCTATAGGACTACACTTCATCTATTTTTTTGTGAACTCGCTGCATTACAAAACCTTTCAAAATTCCAGAAAAGTAAAAATTATTCATAGTTTATAGTTGAAGGAAAGGTAGCTCATAAACATGAAGCAAATATCCCACTGTTATACTGATTGCAAATGGAACAGTAAGAATCCAATCTGTATATGAAACTAATGTCAACATGAGTTCTCGCTTGTCTCCAAAACCTAAATGGTATTATTAATATGTTACAGGCATTACGACACAGTGATTAAGAACACAGCCTCCGGTAATAGTTTCTCTGGATTTGAATTCTAGGATGGCTCCCTCCCATTTTATTTTGGGAAATTATTTATACTTTGTGTCTCAGCTTCCTTATTTGTAAAAAGGTGTTAATATGAGTATTTACTTTATGAAATTGCAATAAGAATTATGTTAGATGGTTTTAAAGCCCATAAAACAGTATCTGGAGCATAGTAAGTACCATATGAGTATTACCTATTAGTAACTATTATATACGGTTATAAAAGTTGAAGTCAGCTGATCAGCTGTGACATGACCCAGGTAAGAGTTCATGACAATGACTTAGTTGTTGATTCCTGGAAACTTTTGTCCATCAATTTATTGTAAATAATAAATAACTTCACTCTTTTTTGTTTGTTTATTTTTTCCTTAAATTTTTACAGGTCAATTTATTGGAGACAATAGTCTGCACAGCTGAACAAACAGTTCACTTCTCAAACAAGAGCTTATTTTTTCAAGATATTCATCTTACTTTGTCCCACAATCTTAAACTATTATATCATGAATGTTTCCCAATCCTAATCATTTTCTTGCCTGGAAAGATCTGCATGAAACAATTTGAGCCCAGACCCTGAAACTCTATAAATATCCCACTCTGACATCTCTGAAACATTACTAAAATTCTGTCAAGGCGGTGTGCTCTCTGATTACAATACATTCTAATAAGTTTAGGTGTGCTTTACTAACAGATTATCTGGTAATATACTGAGGAGATCAAAGAACTGTAAGCACCACTGTGGTCCAGTTGAGATCTTCTCTCTGATGTGGCCCAAGATCTTTGACTTGAAAATATAATGCTCCACTGGGAAACCTTGGTGGGAATCTCTTCAACTGTGACAGTGGGGTCTAGATATTGATAGTGAGTCTGAATTTTTATTTGGTTTTGTCAGTTCCGAAGTGCTGATTGTATTTTGTCTGCTAGGAAATAACATCTATTTTAGGGCTTCTTGTGTTATCTATTCAGATTTGAACATTTTAATGCTTGATGGAAATCTGCTTTATTCCTAAATTACTCATTGTCTCCTGCTGTCCTCATCATTTTTATTAGTCTATAAGAAGAAGTTTATAGGGAAAAGGCCAGACATCACCCCTGATCATTTGCTTCCTAGAGTTACCTCTGGGGCAGATGAGTTTAGAAGGCTGCTCCTTAGACTGGTATCTTTTGGACAAATTTTCCCTGCGGTTACTTTTCAAAGCCGTTTGTGAATATTCCTCATTTTTACCTTGTTTAGTCTTTGAGTATCTGGTTCTGTATCAAATCTTCTATTAAAAAGTTTCTGTTCACCAAGAATCTTGGATTTAGGGGGCTGGGGTTTTACAAGCCAACCATTAACTTGGAAGCTTGAGAAACAGTGAGAAACAAAAGCAACATTTTCTTCCACCTATTTCTGGATTTTCATGGTTTTGTCTCATTTTAAGTCTAAAATGTATGTCTTCTACATGCTGGACCCTTGCCCCATATATGTATTTACACTATAAATATAATTCACATGACTATAAAAAGAGAAAAAAATCATTAAGAATAATTTAAAATTAAGGAGCTATTTTAAATTTTGATTAAGTAAAATTGTTAATTTGAAAGGAGTCTAAGACTAGAAAGGAGCTAAAATTCCTATTAAAACTTAATGGCCTTTTTTTCTACTCTTTATTTTCCATTATCCTCTATTCCTCATTACACTCTGTCTTTATCTTCTTTTCACAAATCTCAATTGCCTCTTAGAGTTAAATCCATTTCAGAAATGGACAAGCTTCTTACAGTTTATTTTTATCCTTCATCTCAGTCTGAACTAAGAATCTTGTGAAAGTCTGGACAAGGTACATAGAAGTACAGAGGAATTTAGAATAGTTCTAACAACATATATTCTAGAGCTCCCAGATCTATACAAATGTTTCCTGTGTTAGTAAGAAAATGGGATGTTAAAAAAATATTGAATAAAAAATACAGATTCAGGATAATCCTGAATTGGTTGAAGGTGACTGAAAGATTCTAAATTTTATAGAAAACCAGAAATATTTAGGTAAGTTCTACATAGTGAAGAAAATATTTTGGAGTGTACCCCAAAGGCTTTTTTAATGAAAATAAATTGGATTATCATCCAGTTTGAAAAAAGAAAGGAGTCCATTGGAAACTTTAGGATTAGGGTCTTTAACACCTTTAGGAAATACTCAGGAGTCGATCTTGATAAAAAGAGAACCTGAACTCTCTCCTCACTTTTTGCAAAGAGCCTTAAGCCAAAATGACGGTATGTAATATGAAAAATTGGAATAGAAAATATTCTCATTGACAGACAGAACTCTAATTTCTCATGGAATATTTTGAAAAAGTCTTGAAACAAAAGCAGAATGAGACTCAGAATAAATGAATAGCCTTACAGTTGAAAGAACTGGGTATTTCTACCCAATTTATCAAGCACCAGAGGAGGAAGCTTCCTAAATAAAGGCATTGGCAGAAAACTGTAAGTAGAAAAGACAATGGAAAAACATCCATAAAGAACACTGGAAAAACAGATTTTCTGTACTAACTACAAAACTAAAAGAAAATTTAAAAAAACAGGGTGCGATCAGGGAAGCTGACGCTGATCTGTGGGGTAATTATGTGGGGTAATTTGAATATATACAAATTTCTCTAAATATTAAAAGACAGCATTAAGGTTTGTAATTGATTCAGGTACAGTAATATAATTCACAAACCAAAAAGTTGTTACTCAAACTCTCCCTCAGAGTCAATAAAGTACTTAGGAGATGGGTACCTGTAAAAATCCACAGAGTATTATGTGTTAGTGTATAGCCTTTTCCCTCAGATATGTAACATTATCTCCTCCTTTGTGACAGCACACTCATTCATTTAATGGTTGGGATGTTCTATGTAAATAGATTTAATGCTTTCTTGATGGCCTTTATCTTAAGATCACTGAAAATTAACTCATTCATAATCACCTCATATCTAATGTGGACACTGGAGACACTGGTTTATCAGTAGCCTTGTGTTTAAATCACGCCCAAACTGAAGATATCCAGGAGGTGTCAACTCTTTGTGGGCAGAAAAAAAAAAATCTGTTGGTATTGACAGAATTATTGGAGTAGAACCCATCACATTTTTGACTGATGTATTTAAAACCTTCACATATTTGATTGTCCCATAACACCAAAAGTGAAAGGACAAAAGCCAGCAGTTAAAAGTCTAGTAGAGACAGAATTAAATGTACCATGCACCAGTCCTAGCAAAACTCCTATTCTCCTGATCAAGAAATTCAGTAGGCCAGGATACACGTTTGTTTAAGACCATGAGACCATAAATAAAATATTTAGCCCTATTCTCTGCAGTACCAAACCTCTATATTATTTTAATTTCCATGCTACTTGAAATTATATATTTTTAGTATTCTAAATCCATGCTCTGCTTTTATAACTGTCCCTTTCAGGTCAAGATAGTAAATATTCATTAGCATTTTTCTAGGAAAACCAACAGTATACCTGGACAGTTTTACTCCAGGAGCATACTGAGGCAATCTCCTACTTTTTCCAAGTCCTTTGCCAGAAACTGAAGGACTTTGAATCTCTTTGCAATTCTATTCTTATCCAGTGTGCAGACAAGTTTTTTCTCTGTTCTAAAGATGAAATGAGCTTTGAGCTTTGAGACTGACTCCAACTACTATTTACAGCTTAGAAAGTGTATCAAGTTTCCAAAGAAAAATAATATTTTGTAAGAAGAAAATGTATTATTTAGGACATGATTTATGATCCATCATTTTGGAGATATTTCAAGCCATTCCAAACTTTTCTAGGACTGTTCAGAAAAGATATTTTCAAAAGAGGTTTTGTGGGTTTTTTTTGGATTTCATAGGTCACAGGTTATTGAATGCAATGGGTTCCTAACATTTCTGAAATTACTACACCTCTAAGATTTAACATAGTTCTTAGTAATTAAATCTCTTACTTGGATATCTAAGCATAATTAGGTTTAGGTAGGGATGTAAGAAGAGTGTGTGTGTGTGTGTGTGTGTGTGTGATTTAAAATTAATTACTTGGCATTGCTAATTATCCTAAACCTTTTTACCAATTTGTACATAATTAACCCAGACAAAAGGTTGGTGTCTAATTTAACCTTATTAGAATCTTTAAAGACCAATTTTTATTCCAACCTTTCCATAGACTTGGTGGCAAAAATCTACCTACCTCGGCTAAGAACATCAATATTATTATAGAAGTCATACTGGAGAAGACTTGCACTCACTTAATTTCTCTTGCTGTGCAATCCTTGTTTTTTTTCTTTTTTAATGAAACTATACATTTCTCAGCATGCAGGCATATGTCCTATGAAATTTATTAATACCCCGTTTCTAATCATCACTATAATTTTTTAAATCATGTTCCTCCATTCCCTTTTAAGAAAGAGAATTCCATAGTTGTTTCCTGTCTAAAACTTGACTTTGCCTTGAATATGTTTATTAGAATCTCCACCTTGAAATTCAAGATTTAATTTTCTTTGTTATATTTCAATATTGATGCAGAAAATTGATAAGCTGTATATAACATAACAGATACCAATTCACTTCTAGAATATCACTTAATCAGGGGTAAAAGCATCCCAATTGGCAGAATGTATCACACATACCTAAGCTTGTCAATTGACAAGGGCTAGGATAGTGCACAGGTAAACCACTAGAATGGTCCCTGATTTTCAAATACTATGAGAACATCAGGGCTTTTAACTTTACTAGGAATTACAACAAAATGTAATCAACAGCTTAATGAACTTGTTAAGGAGGTTGGTATCATAAAGGTAGAATTTCATACAAAATGTCTTAGCTAATATTTATATCAGACTGGCAGCTTTCTCTAAGGTCTTTATTCTCATATCTCTTTGCATGTCTCATTTGTAACCAGCAAAATCCTGTTATAACTATAAAGGTGGGAAATTGACAAGAACCCAAGCTTCAGAGTTCATTTAACACCTCCTGCTGGGTTGTATGCCATTGGCACTTGCCCTAGGTTTTCAGTATGTCCCATGTGTTTTCTGATTATTCTCAAAATATATTGAACTTTTTTTTTCTGGAGTGTTATGGTGCTGGCAATAGTGAAAATATTACTTAAATATGTTTTTCAACCTTGAAAATTATAACTAACTTATCTCTCTATTGATAGAAGTACCCACTTTTGCTTAGTTCCTTTTCAGAGAGTTTGAAATGTCTTGCTAGTTCATTGTCCCTATCTCCTCAATCCTTATGAAAAGGGGAAAGAGCCACAGGCATTTTTAAATATAAACTAATGAATTATCTGAATACTCTTGGGCATCCTTGGATAAGAATTATTCCTCTGACTTTCATACCCATTAGTTCTACATCTATAATATTCAATTCCCACCATATAACCTTGTCATACTTGCCATATGATTTGAGTGTCTCTCCTCCAATTTTGGGCTTACTTTATAAAGTAGACATGGCAAGGTACCATGAGGGACTCAAGCAATAGACCCAATCTTAGCACAAAGATACAAGCTGCGTATCCATTATATCCTCCCAAGCAACCTCTGCATGATCTAAATTACAAAGAGAAAAGACATTAAATAAGCAATTACAGAAAGGCCCTTATAATGCACACTTAACCGATATCAAAACAGTTAAACTCCAGGGTATAAATTTCAGGATTCAAATGTTCTAGGTGGAAAAAATAGGCTTCACACTCTGACAGCAGGACTGCCATTCATTAAGGAAGTTTAAAACAAAGAATTATTAAGAATTCTTAAAAAGTTGATGGTCTTTGGAAGGAAACAGCTTTTGTCCACTAGCTTTGGATTAAAAATATGGCTGTATGTCATGGAAAACTTCCACTCAAGACTAAGGGGATGTAGTCTAGTTGACTGTAGGAACAGATTGTCATTCTCTAATCAGCATGCTTTTTTCCTTTAATTTTTCCATTCTTTTTAACTCTTCACAGGTTTAGATTGTTAACCAACAGTTGTTATTTGTTAGCTGTGACATATACAAGGTATCTACAATTGTTATTGTTTTTTGTGTCGTTAGCCATTCCTTGGCCTGATTCCTTTTCCTGCCTTTACTTTGTTCATGATTTGACTTTACCATAAAAAGTCAAACCAACTCTTAGGTTTGCTGATATTTATCACAAGTTCCAACCATCTTTTTCTAGAACTGATTACTGTAATGAAACATTTAGTTTCCTCAGTAATTGAACACAATCTCTAATTGCTTTTAATATGGCAAACAGAAAAACAGGCTAGCTAACCAAAGCTCTAAATCCTTTTATCATGATAAATCTAGAGATGAAGCTTCCTCTTACCACTGAAAAAACACCCAGGGATTATTTGTAGGAGCTATATTCTGCAACTAAATCTTTGCAGAAATAAAGTTGAGAAAGGAAACAAGAAACAGATAAAGTGAATTTAATACTTGTTTCAACAAATCTTAGAGTGTTTAAACATCTGATTATATGCTCTACCCTTTACCTAATTACCTCTGAACAACCACCAAAACTGTACAATAAATTTTAGCTATGCAAGGAAGGCATTTTGGCCAATTACAAGTCTTTGGGCAGACACCAATGATGGATTTGCAAGATAAAAGCCTGTGGGCAACAAATTGCAAAGAAATATGATATCTTGGTAAACTGATGACTATTTCAGGATAGTACCTAAAATTACTCAGGACTGATTTTGGTGCATTATCCCCTTAAACCCGTCAAAAAAGAAAACTCTAGATAATTTAATTCAAGAAATAGAAAAACTGGGCCTCATTTTGATATATACAATCTTAACTACTCTTGTCTAATTCTGAGTAGTTTTCTTCTGTCTTTAAACCATGCTATGGTTCAGATGTCAGGGATACTGAACAATTTCAGTAAGGCCATAGAATTTGTCATCTGAGGATTTCATAATATTGGGGAGGTGATGCTTCAAATCAGAGCAGTCCCAGATATAATATTGAGCTCTCAGAGTGAAACATGAGACATTTTAGGGGAGAAATGTTCTATTTATAGCCCTATAGTTCTTTCTGATGTCTTTTATGTTACTAAGACAACATGGGGAATTTTTAAAAAATTACAAGACAAGGGAGGATCATCACTTGAGCCTAGGAGCTCAAGGCCAGCCTGGGCAACATGGACAGACCCCTGTATCTAAAAATATAAATAAATCAATAAATCACAATACAAGGTAATTTAACTAGTATCCCTACATCTGATTATTTAGGCTTCTGAGTGTGGGTTCTATTCTCTTCATTTAATTAGTGTATTTTTGGCTCCTGGCTTAGAAATATGAAATACTCTGATCATAATCCTTCTGTTAGTATCTATCTGTGATTTAGCATTCAAATATGGAATATTCATAGTCTTAAATGTTTCTGTGTAATCACTGTGGTATGACAATAAATGATCATCTAGCAAAAAAGCCACAAAAGTCTGACGTATACTATGATTGAAATGATCCCTACCATAAACCTGATATGCAATCATGACCCTTGAATCAAGGGTGGATTTTGGTTGATCATTTATCCAGATAACATTGCTTAATCTCTAGATTAGGCTGAACAATGACTACAATAGAGGTGTGAGAAATAAGAGACCATCTATGTTAACACACACACACACATATATATATATATATATATATATATATATATATTGCTTATTTTGTTCTGGGAAATCTTTTTCTTGAAAAGATAAGACCATAAACAAATAAATTATTTTAATGTTTGGTTCAGGAAATTTTCATAAATCAATTTATTGTAGGCGATCCTGTGTTCATCTGAATAAATAGCTTATTTATCAAACAACAGTTTACTTATCACGATTTGCTTCAAGTCCTTTATCTCACTGTGTCCACTGATCCTAAACTTCTATGTCATGAATATTGTACAACCCCAATTAATTCACTGCCTCAAATGACTCAGCATAAATCACTTTACCACAATCCCCAAAGCCCTTAAGTATCTCAATTTTGACTTCCCCCTTCTGAAACACTGCTATGTCATTGTCAAGGTGGTATCTACTCCTACTTCTTATAGTAAGTCCCAATACATTTAGATTTGCTTAGCACAGTATTTGCCTCAGAGTAAACAGTTAAAGAGTTGTTATTGTTATTTCTACTATTACTATTACTACTATTGAATTACTCCATCATTTACTATTGTGAGAAAATGTGAGCAAATTAATCTGTATATATTTTATTCACTCAAACTGTAGTTTTTGTATCTTCTCCAAAAACCCCACATTTTTATTTTCTTATAAAATTATTTTATAAGCTATTTTGCGTAAATGTTTTGTTTCCACCTGCTTAGTTCACTTTTTTAATTTTAACTTTTACCATTTAAGTACTCAATTCACATAAGATACAAGGATAAGGTCAGTTTCTGATAGCTTCAGAATAGAAATAATTTTTGTACAAGTGGAGCTGACATTTTTCCTGACATTACCTCTAACCAACTGTGAAACCTTGGGGAAGACACTAAAAGGCCTCCAAATTTCAGTTTTCTCTTCTCTAAGTTGTGGATACTATCTACTATGCAGCATATTTATGAGAATTAAAATATGTAATAAAGATAAAACCTATGACAGGAACTGGCAAGTCCTAACTGTTCAATAATAACCATATTACTTTGCAATGCTCCTGTAAGGCCAAAAAAAGAATGTATTTAAAGTTCTTAGTGGGTACTCTTCAATAATACATCTTCAATCAAAACAAATCCTAGATCTTACAAGGCCAAGTGCAAGGAACTGACTGTCTGATTATTGTTCTGAAGATAAATTACTGAGACTATACATTCTGAATCCCCTTAAGGGAATTAAATATACAATTGGATATTTTTTTTTCCGCATGAAGAGCCTGGAGGGACTAAACAAATGTGAATTTGGTCCCAGAATGAATGCCCTCCATGACTATGAATGAGAAATACCACTTTATATGTGCACAGTTTAATGATAGTCTCTACTTCAAAACAAAACAAAACAAGCATGCTTTAGACAGAATCAGTTTCTGACTGACTTAAATGAGAATTCTGTCTTTGCTGCAATAAGTTTATTCAACATCCTAATTTACTTACAGTGAAAAATGGTTGTTTGCTCCCTTGTCCCAGGATGTTAAGGCAATTTAAATTAATTCCATCAGCAAAGTTTTGTCACTCTAGCCAATGCTGCACGAGTCTCCTTATTTATGTCATAATGTGTATTGGAAAAAGAAATCCTCTTATGAGACTCAGTTTGTTGCCTTTAAATGAGTGTATTACTGTATTTGAGTTGGACATTGGTTGCCTTGAGCTTTTAGAATTTAGGCTGACTCACACCACGTGGACTTGTTGTAGAAACGGGCTTCTCTGGACCTCTGCTCCAGATTTTCTGCAAATGGCCCTAATGTCTGCTCACAAAAGATTTTTTTTGCATGTAATGACCTTAGGATTAATCTACATCAGAAAACACTTAAATTACCATAATAATTTCCTCTCCAACTTCATAAGTATGATTAATGTTGTTTATTTCCTGGCTTAGGTGGGGATTTCTAAAAGTGAATGTTCCTGAGAGTGCTTTGAATGATACTTTGCAAATACAGACAAAAACTAATTATTTAAAATCATTGCGTAAAGCTGCATAATATTAAATCATGTTCCTATTGATGAATATTTAGACTGTTTCCCATCATTTACTAAAAGAATGCTACAAGAAATATATTTTTATGTATAACACTCTGTGACCATATACAAGTGTTTCTATAATAAAAATGCCTAGAATTGTTTTTTATATCAAAGAACATATAGATATAAAATTTTATTAAAAACTTCCAATTTACCTCTTTAAAAGGGTGTACATATTTAATTTTCTGCCAATATGTATGAAAGTGTCACCTGTATTTTCACAAATTTAAATGAAAATAACTGCTTGCTTTAGAGTTTTTACTTTTTTATACTATAAAAGAAAACATTTTAACTTATTCCTTGAAAGAATATGCCTTTCAAACTTAATTTAAAATTATCCATTTTAGGATACTAATAAAAATCACCCTACTCTTTTTTATCTCCCAAATAAGCAAGGGATATTGAATTTTTCAAAATTGATTCACATGAGCGTCCATTAAAGTCAATTGAATGGTTTACCTATGTGTTCTTATTAATTAATATCTATGTCATAAAATCTCCAAATCAGTTACCTTCTGTACAATGATTTTAAATGAACATCTGTACAAATTGTTTTCTTCACTGGCTTAGAAACCCTAGCCATAGTAAATGAACTTAAAGAAATAGTCAAAAGTAGTAGGATATAAGAAAATAAATTGTGAAAATAAATTGGCAAGCCAGATTTTATGAAAAGAATAAAAGATACTTAAAAACCTTAACTAAAATTTCAACATATCCGTTATAGCTGCTCACCATGTGTCATTTTGGAAACAATCCAGAGAACAATCAGTGAGGATACTCATAACAAATCAAGTCCCCAGGAAGGTTTTTTTCATACTATCTGATGCAATTTTAATGCCATCACTGGGGGGGGGGTGCGGGGGGAAAGGAACATAAGAAGGGATTTTCCAAGCAAGGGCTTCCAATTTAAAAATATTTATACATAAAATGTTAATTGTAGAAATGATGAGCAAGGATCAAAAGCAAGTAAGCCATGAAGCAAGCCAAGGCAGGATATGTAACCTTTATCACTAAAACGAAAACTTCCAGTGGGAAAGACAATGTTAGCTAAGCAGGAACTTTTGGCTTAAGGAAAGCAAGCAAATTGTTAGATTGAATCAGATTCATGGGAATCTAACAGAATTGTTTTGTTTGTTTTCCCAGACACATGGTACCAATCAGCAGTGATTATGATGATAAACTTTGGTAAAAGGAATTGGTGCAAGGAGAAAGGTCACTTCAAAACTGATATTATTTCATCTCCTAGGTTTCATTGTCTCTATAAAAGCACTCCTCATTTAAATTGAAAACAGTCACTGTTTATTTATATTATGCAGTAAATTAAATACAAAAGTATATAATAAAACTGTATGGTATTGTTACCAAGTTTTTGTCAATATTTGGTCAGTGACCGATTTTCCCCACGAAATAAAACCTTAACTCTGTTTTTTTAAAAAAATCTGATCATTATTTCTTATTGTATTATGCAAGGATTGGATAATTTTAGTGACTCTTGAAAGGGTGGTAAGGATTCAATGATATGAGTTAGAACAGAATCCAGGAATTTAATATTGGATGTCAAAAAATTAGAAGGAAAATAATACATCACGCATACTGAAAGTAATAATTACTTTTACAAAAAGTCTCTTGTGGTGTACAAGGTCATGTGATACAGAGCAGCACATCTTATCTCTTATAAATCAAATAACCACAAAAATTCATTTAAAAAATGGGTATGAGGATATTGCTTTCACAACATACTTCCATATGTAATATATACATAATACATACATGCATGTAACATATATAGTTATATAGCTCTTTTTCTATATATGAAACTCCTCTCTCTCTGTGTGTGTGTGTGTGTGTGTATATGTATATTTACACATACACGATATATCCCTCTAGAGAGGGATATTTTCATATATAGAGAGAGCTAAATATTATAACTCTCTCTATAACTCCGGATGATGACATTGAATCATTTTAGGTCTAAAAAAATACAAGCAAAGGCCTTTTTATAGTCCAGATACTTCAATATTATACATACCTGTCTATATGTATTTGTCTATATGAACTGTCTCTGTGGTTTTCAGAAAAGTGATACCTGGAACCCTAGTGGTTGTTGGACTCAGACTTTAAAGAAACAATATAGAAAATTATTTGTTCATTTACTCCTGTATCAGAGACAAAAGATTAGTGAATCAGGTCTCAGCAGAATTTAAAACTAAATTTTGAGCTTGAAGGTGTTTGTCAAAATTGACAAATGATACAGGGGGAAAAAGTGCTACCAAAGTGTATTTTAACACAATTTGCATTTTGGTTAGTATTTTGATCCTCCTTTTGTCATCCATATATTTAAAAAATAAATAAATTTAAGTCTGTATTATTTCCACGTTTTGAAGTAAGCCCCATTACTGATAATGTCACAAACCTAAGACTGTACCATAAAGCCACAGACCAGCAATCCATGGGTATGGAGTCCTTCTGTTTTTTCAGCACCTTTCCTCTGGTGGGTCTGTACTTGCCTTTGAACAAAGTCATGGATTTACATGTGTGATTTCCTTAGCATCTGGATTCTTCAGGTATCACTGATTACAGACCCAAATGCAAATCCACTCAAAGTACAGCTTTACTTTTTCAGCCAAAGAAAATACAAAGACCAAGATATATAATGCTTTATGGAAAACTCCAGGTTATCTGCTCAGTTGGCAAAAGAATGATATGCTAACTGAAGAGTGCAAAGTTTCAAACAAAGGTTCTCTACAAATAATTGTAGCAATGTGTCATCACATTAGTGGAATGCAGCTCAATTAACATATCTATAAAAGACAGAGAGCATTAGCTTGCCCTACCAAAGGAGACTATCTGTGAAATGGGGGCTTCTTGAGGTTTCATAATGTGGTAGACATAGGACCCATCTCCTGTTCTGGTTGTGTGTATCCTCGTAATAAAAAAGGAACACAACCCTACCACAGCAAAATATTTTAGAAATACAACAATCACCCTGAGAAAGTAAATGTAAAACAGATCTTGTTCTTCTGGTCAGTGTTGACAGAAAACAATTATTTGGCTGGTAACTTCATAGGGAAAAAATAAACACAAACAAGCAAAGCAAAACCAACGAACGTCCCTAAGACAGGCTAATTGACTTTTTCTCAAGAACACAAGAAGAATGGCCAAGAAACATAAGAAAAAATTGCTCAACATCTCTAATCATCAGGGAAATGAAAATCAAAACCACAATGAAATATCACTTAACTCCAGTGAGAATGGCTTTTATCAAAAAGTCCCAAAACAATAAATGTTGGCGTGGATGCAGCGAGATAGGAACACTCTTACACTGCTGGTGGGACTGCAAACTAGTACAACCTCTATTGAAAGTAATATGGAGATACCTTCAAGAGCTAAAAGTAGAACTACCATTTGATACAGCAATCCCATTACTGGGCATCTACCCAAACGAAAAAAAGACATTGTATATAGAATGGTTATAGCAACACAATTCACAATTGCAAAGATGTGGAAACAACCCACATGCCCATCAATATATAAGTGGATTAATAAAATGTGGTATATGTATACAATAGAGTTCTGCTTAGCCACAAAAAACAATAGTGATCTAGCACCTCTTGTATTGTCCTGGATAGAGCTGGAGCCCATTCTACTAAGTGAAGTACCACAAGAATTGAAAAACAAGCACCACATGTTCTCACCATCAAATTGATATTAACCAATGAACTCTTATGTGCACATATAGTAGTAACATTCATCTAGTGTCAAGCAGGTGGGAGGGCAGAGGGAAGATGGGTATGTTCATGCCTAATGGATGTAGTGCATACCCTCTGGGGGATGGACACGCTTGAAGCTCTGACTCCGGTGGGGCAAAGGCAATATATGTAACCTAAACATTTGTACTTCTGTGATATGCTGAAATTAAAAAAAAAGGAATAAATAAATAAAAAGTTAAAAAAAAGAACACAAGAAGAAAGTGTTAGGCAACAAGGCTGTTGCCTAATTCTAAATTAATTATTTAATTAATGTGAAATTACCCACAATAAAACGATAACTCACTACAGTTTTCGTAGATTCCTATTTTTTCCCACATGCTATTGAATCCACCAAAATTATCAAAAAAATCTTAAAGCTTGCTAAATTGTTCTATCTATTCATTCTGAATGATTATATATCAGAAAAGATTCCTAACAAAATACTAAAATGAGTTATACATTTGGACTTGAAAGAACTAGGATGTCTAATTTAAGGTAAAAGTGGAGTTGGTAATGCCTCATTGAGAGGATTGAGAAGTGTGGCTAAATAGAAATTAGGGTAAAGTTGGTATAATCTTTACATTAACAGAATTATATTAAAATTGCGCCATGTTTAAAATAGTAGGAAGTCTTTTGAATGCTATTTCCAGATTTACTTTTGGTATAGTAGAAAGGGTCTATTTAAAATAAAATGTTCAGGCTAAAATGACACCAAACTTTAGCTTACAATAATTTATTTTGGGAGAAAAATTATGAAAATTTAAGATAAATAATATATAATTTTCTCTTTAGCACTGTCGAGAAAGAGGATGCCTTAAACAGAAAACTTGAAATGTCTATTCCTATAATACAAGTATATGCATTGGACTGGCAAAATCGGATGAACTCAAAACATTTCCAGCAGTAAACTCATTCCATTTACTCTGATTCTAACTGCACCTCTTGAATTGAAATTCTGATTTCTATATTCCTACAGGGAGAAAACATATTACCTAATATTCAGACCCTATGGTCTCTTTCCTTTGTCAGTCATATTTCTTATTGTAAATCATCAAATTTGCATTTTGTCACATGGCTGTCCTGCATGGGTTTAGCTATTGTGATACCTTCTCCTTAATTCAATTATGTCTAGGGGTATGCAGATAAAAAATTGGGGTCTTAACTTTTCCAGTTACGTGTTTCTTAAGGCCTGGTCTGAAGAGCCAACCAGTCTCTTTAGAGAGCAGACACAGCCAGTCTGTCTCTAATTATAGCATTGTGTCTATAGTTTGAAAAAATATTCCAACAGAAACTGGATATCAACAAGGCTGTATAGGATAGTTATAAATGACTGTGATGATAACAATGGGAGAGAAAATTGTTTGGAAAAGGGGATAATGTTACTTTCTAGAATAATGAAAATTCCTTGTTTGGGGTAGTATTTACACAGGTGTATCTAATTGTCAAAACTAAAAACTAAAAACTTAATTTCTTGCATTTTACTTTATATAAACCATACCTCAATATGTTGCTTCAGCAAACATATCTACAAGATATTTTGTGCATAAATAAAATGGATTGTGAATATTTGGATAATGGCTATATAATTTGTGGCTTTTTTATATTTGAAGGATTTTATTTTTAGAGCATTTTAAGTTTATAGAGAAATTGGGAGGAAGGTATATAGATTTCCTATATACTCCCTGCCCATACTCATGCATAACTTCTCCCATTGTCAACATCCCCCACCAGATGGTACATTTGTTACAACTGATGAACCTACACTGGCACATCATTATTGCCCCAATACCATAGTTTATATTAGAGTTCATTCTTGGTTGTACATTCTATGGCTTTGAACAAATACATAATGGCATGTATGCATCAGTATAGTATCATACAGAGTTATTTTCACTGACCTAAAAATCTCCTGCTCTCTGCCAATTCATCTCTATCCTCAACCCCTGACAACTACTGATCTTTTTACATTCTCCATAGTTTTTCCTGTCCCAGAATAACTTATAGTTGGAACAATACAATATGTAGTCTTGGCAGATTGGCTTCTTTCACTTAGTAATATGCATTTATAGTTTGTTCATGTATTTTCAAGGCTTGATAGCTCACTTATTTTTTTAGCAATGGAAAATATTCCCTCGTTTGGATGTCCCACATTTTGTTTATCCATTCACCTACTGAAGGGTATTTTGGTTGCTTCCAAGTTTTGGCAATTGTGAATAAACGTACCATATATTAATACATCCATGTGCAGATATTTTTGCAGACATAAGTTTTCAGTCTCTTTTGGTAAATACCAAGGAACATAATCACTGGATTCCATGGTAGGAGTATGTTTAGTTTTGTAAGAAACTGTCAAATTGTATTTCAAAGTGGCTGTCCCATTTTTCATTCCAAATAACAATGAATGAGAGTCCCTGTTGTTCCACATCTTCTCCAGCATGTGCTGTTATCAGGATTGAGAACTTTGCCCTGGAGTGTAATGATACCTCATTGTTTTAATTTGCATTTCCCTTTTGACATATGGTATGGAACATCTTTTTACATGCTCATGTGCCGTCTGTATATCTTCTTTGATTAGGTACCTGTTAAGGTTTTTGGCTCATTTATTAATTGAGTTGTTTGTTTTTTCATTGTTGAATTTTAAGAATTCTTTTTATACTTTGGATAACAGTCCTCTATCAGATGTGTCCTTTGTGAATTTTTCCCCCATTCTGTAGTTTGTCTTCTCTTCGTCTTTATGTGTTTTGCAGAGCAGAAGTTTTTAATTTTGATGAAGTTCAGGTTATCATTTTTTTTAATGGATCCTGTCTTTAATGTTGTATCTAAAAAGTCATTGTTATACCCAAGGTCATATAGGTATAATTGTTTTTAATGAAAAGAATACTTTTGAGAAAAAATATAATTGTGAAATTTCCCCTTTCACATTTTCTATCAATGCTTTGGATTCTTCTAAGACATTATGAAATGATAATATTTTTATTGCATTATACAATCAAATAATGACTTATATTTTCAAATGACAAGGCTAAAAAATTTCTATGATGAAGTAGCATAACCTTTTGTATGTAATTTAATCGTTCAAGGTCTCCATGCTCTATAATCAAGCATTATAATATTAAAACTGCTCTTTTACTATCTTCAGAATTTTCTAATTATCCTAAAGAGACTTTTAAACTTTACCTATAAATATATTTCTAGATGTAGCAATAAAGAAATCAAAGTGGGTCAAGATATCCAAGTAATTTTATTAAGATGTCAAGAGGCAGCCAGTAGCAGGTGAAGAAGTTACAGTTACATCATGAAAGGCATTCCTGCTGGGCTGTTTCCTTCAACAGAAAGAGAAATCATCATTCTATAAGGCTTTCAGCATTTGCTGAAACCACTTTGAGTGATTCGATGCTGTAAAAGTTATCTCTGCCACATACACTTATCTCAACACATAAGTGCACTAATAAAAAATAGATTCTTGTGTTTACTTAGAAAGCTAAATTATATTTAATAAGGAAATAACTAATTCTGTGCACTTTGGTTTATAAGACTATGATACATTTAAAAATATATTTTCAAAACTTTGCTTTTTTGTTTTTTCTTTTTTACTCATTTGGCTTCAGTTATTTTGCTGTAATTTAAAAATTATAAGCATTTTTCCACCTTAGTTTGGCCTTTGAATTTCCCTGAGCCTGAAATGCTAGTTTCCAGATGCCTGCATGCCTCAGGGTGTCATTTTGTTCCTGTCTCTACTCCTGTACTGTATCTCTTTCTCCAAGACACCTACTTTGCCACTGTGCCTAAAATAGCTCACTACCCAATCTCTCAGGTCTTACCTTCCTTTTTATAATCATGCATATCACTATCTGACATATTATATATTAATTTGTTTAGTCAAAAGATGCAATTTGTAGACCTAAAACAATCAGTAAAATATAATCTTCAACTAAAAGTTTAATTTGTTTATTTATTTTTATGATATAATTTATATACAGTGAATTGTATTGATATTAATATTGCTGCTGAGAAATTTAAACAAACGAGTACACTAGTGGAACCCACTTCACTGAAAAGATAAAAAGCACATCTATCATCCCAAAAGATTCTCTTTCTCCTCCCCAGTCAATATCTACCCTATCCACAAGGGGATATCACTGGCCTGATTTATGTCACCATAGTTCCTTTTTGTCTGTTCTAGAAATACATTTAAATAAAATGATACAGTATGCTTAGTATGTCGTGTTGATGCTACATGGTTGATGCTACACATATATTCTCTATTGATACTATTTTCTATTTCAACTAAAGAGATATGGAAAAGCAAATATAAGAATATATTTGAATTTATCATGATAAATGCTAAATTATAAACTATCATTATAAATGCTAAATTATAAACTCATCATCAGTGAAAATTAAGATCTTAGTGAACTTCATGAACTATTTTAAAAAATTCCCTATGGCAATTTTATAGTCTAGATTATATAATTTTTTAAGTGGAATTCACACAGATTTGAAATCTAATTTCAATGAATAATCTATAAAGACAGATTGTTCCTATGTAATTTTATTTTATTTTATTTTTTTTTTTGAGACAGAGTCTCACTCTGTTGCCCAGGCTAGAGTGAGTGCCGTGGCGTTAGTCTAGCTCACAGCAACCTCAAACTCCTGAGCTCAAGAGATCCTCCTGTCTCAGCCTCCCGAGTAGCTAGGACTACAGGAATGCACCACCATGCCCGGCTAATTTTTTCTATATATATTTTTAGCTGTCCATATAATTTCTTTCTATTTTTAGTAGAGATGGGGTCTCGCTCTTGCTCAGGCTGATCTCGAACTCCTGAGCTCAAACGATCCGCCCACCTCGGCCTCCCAGAGAGCTAGGATTACAGGCGTGAGCCACCGCGCCCGGCCCCCTATGTAATTTTAAATTGCTTTTTTATACTGGAACAGAATGTTTGCAGAAAACATGGAATTTTTGTCACAATATCCTGAAATAAAAAAATAAAAAGCAAGGATGGAAAAACAAACACTACATGTACTCGCTATTAAATTGGAACTAACTGATGAGCACAAGTGTGCACAGAGGGAAATAAAACTCAGTGGAAATCAAGCAGGTAGGAAGGGAGAGGGGGGTAGAGACAAAAACCTACCTAACTGGTAAAATGAACATCATCTATCTGTATAACGGGCACACTTATAGCTATGACTCAAGCATTACAAAAATGATCCATGTATTCAAAAACATTTTTACCCCAGTAATATTTTGAAATAAATAAAAGCTACCTAGAATTGTGTCTTGTCTATTTGTAAAATAACAGAGATATTTATTTTTCTTTGATATTAGTAGCAATAGTACCTAATGATTACTAGTTCAGTTAATTTATTTTAAATCATTCCATTCCAGTAAGCAGATATTGAGTAAGTTGGAATTGGGGTAAGATAATTGTGCCAAAATAGACTCTTAATGGAGTTTATACAAAAGGAAATAGAGTAAGTGTTTCACTCCAAGGTTGGGTTTTGGGGATTTTCAGACCAAGTTAAAGGTCAAAGACTTGGAAAATAGTTCTGACTAGAATCATTTCTATGCCATGAGGACCAGCAATGTGCTGCCAACACTGCAAGGAAGAAGCTTAAAAAATAAATAAGAGAGTTGTACTATGAAATAATCTGTCACATAAACCAATAGTCTGGGTTTCTCACTAAGACATTAAGGTACATAAATATCTTGCTATTATTCTCAGCTTGACTATTTTTGGTGTACAGGAATGCTTCTGATTTGTGTACACTGATTTTGTAACCTGAGACTTTGCTTAATTTATCTATCAATTCCAGGAGTCTCTTGGAAAAATCTTTGGGGTTTTCTAGATACAAGATCATACGATTAGAGAAAAGTGATAATCACAGAGCAAGTAAACGAATAGAAAAACATATGCTCATAGATCAGCAGAATCATGATTGTTAAAATGTCTATACTACCCAAAGTGATTTACACATTTGATGCAACCCCCACTAAAATACCAATGCCATTTTTTGCAGATCCAGAAAAAATAAATCTACACTTCGTATGGAGCCAGAAAAGACCCCAGAAAGCCAAAGCAACCTTAATCAAAAAGAACAAATAAGGCAGCATCACTTTACCAGACTTCAAGCTATACTACAAGGCAATAGTAACCAAAATAGCATGGTACTGGCACAAAAACAGAGACCTAGACCAATGGACCATAACAGAGAACCCAGATATAAAGCCATCCTCATATTGCCATCTAATCTTTGACAAAGCAGACAAAAACATACAGTGTGGAAAAGAAGCCCTATTCAGTAAATAGTGCTAGGAAAATTGGATAGCCACATGTAGGATCCACATCTCTCACTATTCACAAAAATTAACTCAGGATGGACAACAGACTTAAACCTAAGGTATGAAACTGTAAGAACTCTAGAAGAAGAGGTTGGAAAAACTCTTATAGATATTGGCCTAGGCAAAGAATTTATGAAGAAGATCCCAAAGGCAATCACAGCAACAACAAAAATAAATGGGACCTGATTAAATTTAAAAGCCCCTGCACAGCCAAGGAAACAATCAATAGAGCAAATAGACAACCTACAGAAAGGGAGAAAATATTCAAATGCTATACATCTGATAAAGGGTTAATAATCAGAATCTACAAAGAATTCAAGAAGATCAGCTAAAAATCATCAAACGACCCCATTAAAAGTGGGTAAAAAAACATGAACAGAAGCTTTTCAAAAGAAGATAGACTAATGGCCAATGAACATATGAAAAAATGTTCAACATCTCTAATCAGCAGGGAAATGCAAATCAAAACCACACTGGGATATAATCTAATTCCAGTGAGAGTGGTTTTTATCAAAAAATCCCCAAAACAACAAATGTTGGCATGGATGTGGAGAGATAGGAACACTCATACACTGCTGGTGGGACTGCAAACTAGTACGGAGATATAAACTAGTATGGAGATACTTTCAAGAGCTAAAAGTAGAACTACCATTTGATCCAGCAACCCCAACCCCATTACTGGGCATATACCCAAAGGAAAAAAAGACATTCTATAAAAAAGACATCTGGGCTGGGTGTGGTGGCTCACGCCTGTAATCCTAACACTCTGGGAGGCCGAGGCAGGTGGATAGCTCGAGGTCAGGAGTTCGAGACCAGCCCGAGCAAGAGCTAGACGCCCCCCCCACCCCCCGTCTCTACTAAAAATAGAAAGAAATTATCTGGCCAACTAAAATATATATATATATAGAAAAAATTAGCCGGGCATGGTGGCACATGTCTGTAGTCCCAGCTACTTGGGGGGCTGAGGCAGGAGGATTGCTTAAGCCCAGGAGTTTGAGGTTGCTGTGAGCTAAGCTGATGCCAGGGCACTCACTCTAGCCCGGGCAACAGAGCGAGACTCTGTCTCAAAAAAAAAAAAGACATCTGCACTCGAATGTTTATAGCAGCACAATTCACAATTGCAAAGATGTGGAAACAACCTAAGTGCCCATTAATACATGAGCGGATTAATAAAATGTGGTATATGTATGCCATGGAGTACTACTCAGCTATAAGAAACAATGGTGATACAGCACCTCTTGTATTGTCCTGGATAGAGGTGGAATCCGTTCTACTAAGTGAAATATCACAAGAATGGAAAAACAAGCACTGCAAATACTCACTATTAAATTGGAACTAAATGATCAACGCTCAGGTGAACATATTGTAGTAAAATTCAATAGAAATCAAGCAGGTGGGAGGGGGAATACAGGATTGGTAAATTCATACCCTACAGATACAATGCACAATTTCTGGGTGATGGACACACTTACAACTTTGAGTCAAATTGTTCAAACGTAATTCATGTAACCAAAACATTTGTACCCCCATAGTATTCTGAAATTAAAAAAAAAATCTTGCTATTAGATTTTTTTTTTTTTTGTAGTTGGTGACATCAGTATACATCAGGAGTCAGAGATTATGTTGGGTTCTAACAAATCAGGATTTTTTGATAAGACCTAGAGTTCAGAGATACTAACCAGACTTCTAGATGAGGGCCCAGTCAGGCTAATTTTTCACAAGCAATAGACTGCTAACATAAATACGTGTGGGTGTTTTTATGTTAAGGTGTGTATCTCACTGTCCCAGGAGTGGGTAATTACATGATAAGTAGGAATAGATAGAATTGATCACTTATAAGTGGTGACTGGTAGTGCCATGTGGAACCCTATCGGAGCCTGAGACAAAAGGAAAAACGTGTGCTGCTATATACATACATACATACGTTTATATATATATATACTGTATTTTTTTAACAGCAATTTTTTTCAGAACATTAAAACAATTGGGAAAGAACTTGAAAAGATGGGTATTTAAACATACAATATTATTTTTAAGTTTAAATATTTTACGTATACCAAAGCCAGTATATATTATAATTTTACTTTCCTGGCTTTCAGGAAAGCAAGCTCATTAATATTTCCAAAATCTACTCTTTCGTTTACCTCATTTTAAATTGAGAGAATTTCTATGTTTGATAATTTCTCTTGACCAAGATCTTAAATAACTTTAAATTTAATTTCAACTTACGGATACTGTCTTTATTTAAGATTTTGATAAAGTATTCCTTATGGAATTTTTGTATCACTTTTAATTTTTAAAATATTGCATTGGGATATCATTTATCTTGATTATTAAGTTTTACTGGTGTCCCTTAAATTTTGTGTTCCAAGCAAGTGCCTCACTGGCATTATTCTAATTCTAGCCCTGATAATGAGTTCTTAGGTTTGACCTTGGATTGTGGGTATCCAAGGTGAGTGTTTTCTGTTAAATATTTCAGTGTCTGGTAAACCTAATCATTAGAAGCAATGCAGAGGATTAATATATTACCTTCACAATAACCTTATTAAAGCACAATTATAACACCTGGAGAGACAACATACTAATCCATGAAGACTCACTTAACTCATCGCTATAATTTAGTAAGCTACACTGAGCTTAAAAATTGCTGGAATGGGAAAAAGCAGGCACTCTAAAAAAAAAATATCTTCAGAGGTTGAGATATGAAATAGGATTTATGAATAGCCAGGTGTGAGGAGATGGCAGTAAGCTTGGTGCCAAATGAGAAAGTACAGTTTTACTAAATATAATACGTACTGTATCTTTTCCCCATTTCAGCTATTTTATTGGCCTCAAAGAAAGCTATTATATTAGCTTAGGTAGAAATTCATATGATCTGAAGCCATGTTCCAATTCTAAGGATCAAAAATTCTGAAAATTTCCAGAATGATCAGCAGGTAGGAAAATGGATAGTGTGAGTTGAAGAATAGCGATTAAGGACAAAGCCTTTGGAAGGAAACACACCTGATCTCAAACAATTTCTGAAACATTATTTGGAGGTTTGGACAAATTAATTTCCATTCCTGAAGCCTTTTTTCATAAATAATTGAGCATAATACTACTGCTCAGGTTTATTATGATAATTAAATGACAAAATACAACATTTGTCAGATAGGAAGTTGTAATACACTTATTGGCAATTATTTATTGAGTACCTGCTATGTGATAGGATAAAGCAGTTCAAAAACCAGATGAAAACTCTTGCTCTTCTTGGCTCTTACATTCCAGCACATGTTAGCTGTAATTAGTAATACTATTAATAACATCAAACACTAGGTAAATCACAGAAAGCTGATACTACCTCATAGTTCACCTTCTAGAAACAGAAGAGTAGCATTAATCCTAATTTCTAT
Organism: Eulemur rufifrons; assembly: GCF_041146395.1. Taxonomy (NCBI): domain Eukaryota; kingdom Metazoa; phylum Chordata; class Mammalia; order Primates; family Lemuridae; genus Eulemur; species Eulemur rufifrons. The sequence continues at coordinate 34,136,775 of NC_091010.1, read as the reverse complement.
AAACTAGATGAAAGGATTTAATACGCTACTTTAAGAACTTTACATATGAAATAATTTGAAAGGAAAGCAAAAAGAGGGGATTTGAAAGGGTGGTCCTTCCCGGTGCAAATATTTAATCTTGTCAAGTTCTCTTTAAATTTGAGTGGAGGCAGACTCCTGGGGATCAAGCACTCTGACTATCAAAATGTATTAAATATGTTTTGATGATAATTTCAATGATCATAGCAGACACTACCAAATGGAATCCATTATGTTGCTGATTCAAGTGTTATTATAATGAGTTGCAGTTCTTTTGCTATTTAATAAATTAATAAGTTTTATTCCCTTGCTTGGGGAAAATATTTTGAAAACTCACAGTGAAGAAAAGACAAGTTCAAGCAGATAACCACAGAACTAAAGAGAAAAAAAATTATTCACTTCTCTATTGTAATTCCTGTTTCCTGTATGTGGGATTAAACCCCACAGAGTTAAAAAAGACAAGTAAATGCTCAACCGTGGTGGTAATTTTGTATCTTTGAGGAAACCATGTACCTTTTCTGTAAATCAAAGAGCATTATTATAGAATAACCTCACATTCTAGTTTGATATATTTATATAACAATATTGTATGTATTTCTTTACATTTTCTTCACATTATACCATGCCTTGTTCCTCCTTCAATTAAACACACATACACACAAAAAACCTAATATGTCTTTCTATATAATTATATATAATTTGTGTACATAACTATACATTATATAATTATATGTAAATTATGAATATAAATTGTATATGCATATGTATATTTCTACCAATTTTAGAAGTAGTTAAATGAGGTTTCTTACACATATTCTTGCTAAATCTCCCTAGAGAAGTACTACTTAATATACTCCAAACGTAAAAATACATAGCATTAGTTCAGTAAATAATAACAACAATAATATGCCTTGTCTCACCTTTATTTTCCTGATTTTTGCATAACTTTTAATTAAAAACATTGAATATGAATGTGGAAGTTTTTTCTAGAATAAGCTATTTTTCTTTTATCTGTCCTCTATTATCACACACACATAAATTTAGATGAAAAAAACAGGACTAGGTAAACATAGCTGGGCATGGTGGTGCACACCTGTAGTCCTAGCTACTCAGGAGGCTGACACAGGAGGACTATTAGAGCCTAGGAGTTTGAGGTTGCTGTAAGCTAATTAGGCTGATGCCATAGCACTCTAGCCCGGGCAACAGAGTGAGACTCTGTCTCAAAAAAAAAAAAAAAAAAAACAAAAAAAGAAAGAAAAGGTCAAATAAGATTAGGTAAACACATCAATTTGGTGCTAACAAAGATGCAATATTCAGTATTAATATTTTCTAAATATTAGCATGCATTTTGAACAATTTTCTTTGACTTATTTTCCCTGAAGGTAAATTCTGATTTTTAAGCCATTTGCCCCCAAATAATTTCTAACTCTCTGCCTTATAGTGAATTTCTCCAAATCAAAAAGTCATGTAGAATGTACTACAAATAATTACATGGCTTTCATTAACATATAGGTCAAAGTCTAGGCCACAGCTTCTAGTGGGTGGCCTTCTCTTTATAGTTTTCTCTAATACCAGGTTCTGGAAACCATGGCTTATCCTGTCATCTCTGGGTTATAGTCTTGGATTAGAGGATGGGAACTGTCCTGCTAACACCAGCCTCAGGTATTGACAGCACTATCCTTTGTAGTGGTCCCTAAACTTTACCCTTACTCTGTAAATAATAGTTTTTTTTTTTTAAATAACCTAAATTATCCTGTTTTATCATTTCATCTCTTTCTTGTCAGGTCTTTATCTGATATCCTAGGTCAAATACCCTTATATGTAATTTCTAAATATTAGCCAAGTTGTTTTATAAAAAATTAATATTATAGCCAAAAATGTTTGGATTCAATATTTGGTTATAATTTTATAATATGTGATTATAAAAAAAATTATCATACTCAAGGTTGTGGTAATGGGATTTAACAGAATGTTTCAGAAAGGGAAATATTTACTATTTACATCTGAATAATATCTAAATGCTTGTATTTCCCCTAATCTTTTAAAGGTTCATCATAAATGCTTTACTGTGTTAAGATTACTCCCTAGTACCTTTATGAATAATTTCTAAGTATAAAACTAAAAAGAAAATGACAAAAAAAGAAAAACTGAAGGAAATACCACATATGTAGTAAGAAACAAGTCAACAGCTTCTTAAAACTAGAGTTCTAAAGTAGTCCTCAGACAATTCCACATGAGACTCACATAACACTTACTAATTTTAGCAGCAGACGGGCCCTGAAGCAATGACACATGTTTTTGAGCCACATTTAATTCTACACAACATTGATTTTAATGGGGCTTGCTAGGGAGTAACTACAGTTTTGTCCATGGTCATCAAAGTCACAACAGCATTTCTGCAGGAGCCAGAATGAATTCATTGTCCTGGTCAATGGCCAATTTGCAAGTTAGATAAATATTTTTTACCTTGTTATTTCAAAACAAAACAAAACAAAACAAAAAACAAACCCTGCTATTCTGAGTTGGTTAAATTTGAATTATCTATCATCTATTTATTTATTTGTTTTACTTATCATATTTTGCTTATGTAAAATTGCTTCTCCATTTGTATCCAAGGAGAGTTGCGTTTCAATGCAATGAATGTCCTTTTTGTGCAGTTATTAGGTATAAATTTGCTATAAAAATGAGCATTGAGGATTTTGATTGTATGTTTAGTTACCATTTCAATTTAAGACCCCAGAACTTGGAGAAATAAATAGAGCTAGAATGGAAATTATTGAACGGGTGACATCTTTCTCCAAAAGTGAGACTATATCCTCCAGAATGACAACTGGTCGTTTAAAGATAACTTTTTGGGAATGAAAGAGGAAGATGAATAAAGCCACATGTTATCACGATTCAGGTGAAAACTTTTTTGGCTATATTCTATCTTGCAAATGTTTTGGGAAAATGCTCTTTATTAATGTCATAAAGTTATCAAAGAAAAGAGTGATAAAGTGATCCCTGGGTTTTGATGGTGATTTTCCTGTGATTTTTTAAGTGTGGAGAATTTAATTAGACACAGTCAGTGTTAACAAATGCCACATCTTGGGCAGTTTGCATCCAGACCTGAGCAAACTTTAGACACTGACTGGCAGTCTATCACTGACTCACAATTACAATGTGGTAACACATCAGAATGTTCGCCAGAAATGTTCAGTGATTTTAGTTCTAATGGTAACCAAAATGATCACGACATCTTAGGCTTCTCTCCTTCCTCACTTCATCTTCTCAAAGCAAAACCTTAAGATATAAAGTGTTGCATATAAAACATGCATAATCAAGAATCATTTGTTGAAAATTACATTAATAGTTCTATCCTTGAGGAATATGCAAACTGATAACTTATTTTCCTACTGGAAATGTGTATGCATAGATGAATAAAAATATCTATATTGATGGCTGAAAAACTGGGGGACTGAGATGCAGCCAAGATGAAAAGGTGCACAGAAAGCATACCTGAGAGATGTGAAGACAAATTTTAATTGTCTTGACTCTTATTCCTCAGTTAACCATACCCTATGCTTTCAAGAATAAAGTAAAGGCAAATTAAGATGTAATGTGTAGTAGTTCTCATGTTAAGAACTCAGTGCTATGTTTGAAGAGAACACAGAAAAGGAAAAAAAAAATGTGATGATTGCTTAATGACATTAATGTCATGGTTTCACTTCATGAAAACCAACAGCTCTTAAATTATAGAGATAAAATTTAAGACCAGAAATTCCTATAATAATTTCTCATCATAATTAATTTACCGATTATGTCCCTTACAACTGCGGTCCCCAAACCCTGGGCCACGGACCAATACTGGAGCGTTTTAAAAATACTGATTCATATACTCCCTTGGCTTTTCTGAAGTGCTTTTTGAATATCTGCAGTAAACACTGGCAAATGTTTCTTAAAAATTCTCTACAGGAAGTTTTTATACCCCTCAGAGATCGAGATTCCACTAGTCTTAGGGGTACAAATCAGCCTTTCTTCTGATTAATTTCTATTAATATAAACACGACTCTCAAACTCTAGATTGGTAAAGAAAGTGATCATCATAATATTCTGATATTTGGAAAACTAGTTTTGCTTTCACATAAAGGAACTTCTCCAGAACTATTACCCTTATAGGAAATAGTTTAAAGGAAATAAATGATTTTAGTAAATCTTTTAAATGAATCATCTCCTGTCGTTTAAGAAATAACCTTCATGCTTAATAAATGTAAACTCAACTCATTATGAATAGTGCAGGGAGTGATTGATTATTCAAGGGGAACTGGGATTGGAAAGTCGTGGCTGTGAAAGGTATCACAGCAGGGGTGGCTCACTTGGAACTTGCTATATGAAACAAATTCCCACCACTCATCCCCAAAGCAATATCTTTCAAATAAGAATGGATACATGAATGAATGAATGAGTGAGTGACAAAGTAATCTCAATTGAATAATTCATTTATAAGGCTCGTGGAAATTTCCATTTTAACAGGTAACCCTGAGGAAACAATGAGCCCTTAAAAAGTAAAATGTTAATGTTGAACAGTATACAACATGATCAGAGAGAAGTATCAGAAGCTAGAGGGCCACACATGTGCTTCCACAACTCCATCATATTGCCTTTGCCTACTTCTAAGCCTAGTCCTACCGCTGATGCATTGAATTTTACAAAGTAGACTGCTATTCTGCAATTTTAAAAGATGTTGACTGCTCTTGTAGTATAATAATAAACAAATATATCTATAAGATTGCTGATCTACTTGAAAAATACAGGACAAAAAGTAAAAAAATCCCTAAATATTCACTCTAAGCTATTTCAGCACAGGTACCCAGGGACTTATAGTTTTCCACAAACTTGTTTTGATAGCATAAAAATACTAAGCAATATTTATGGAGTAAAATGGACTTCAAGATTAATTAGCTGCTCTGTACATTTTGTTCTTTAATAATGCTGAAGTGTAATCACCCACAATCTCACTTATGTATGATATAAAATATATCTTACTAATTTTCCTCTAGGTGAATCATGAAGAACTAAGATAGGAAAAAAATAGGGGAAAGTGACATTTATAGAAACATTGATCATGAGACAAAAACAACATATCTGAAAAACAAATGTAAGATTATCTTATTTTTAGCTCTCCTCTATTCACAAAGAGTTGTTAAAGAGTACTTTTTTTGGAATATTTAAAAGAAGCTGATTAGTTGTTTCACATTTTTTGTTTGTACCTTGACTGTATATGTATACATTATTAATCTCCAGATCAAAATGTATATTATGTATTGTTTATATAAGTCTTTTAATCTCCAATGTACAGATAACAAAACTAAGGTGAAGTAAATGCCATCTAATACACCACAAGTAAATAGCATTATTTGAAAGTAAAGAGGAGTATCTTAATATCAAACATGGTAGTCTTTAGGAAACAGTGATAAAAATATAATTACCAAGTGCCCTTTGGCTTTTTGAATAATAGAATAAATATTTACTAGACTTAGTTATCTTCTTGTCCAGTTGTTCCTCAGTATCCATGGGGAATCAATTTCAGGACCCCAGCAGATAGCAAAATCCACTGATGCTCAAGTTCCTTATATAAAAGAGCATAGTATTTTTAATAAGCTATACACAGCTACTGTACACTTTAAATCATTGCTAGAAAATGTATAATATTTAATATCAGGTAAATACTACTAAACAGTTGTTGCACTATATTTTTAAATTTTGCATTTTTTATTTTTTTGTTTTTTTTAATATTTTTATCCCACAGTTGGTTGATCCACAGATGTGAAACCCATCTGTGGATACAAAGGGCCAATTGTATATACATACAGACTATTTGACAAACTATAAACAACTAAAACACATAATGTTAATATTAATAAATCATATTAGAGTATTTTCCAATCACTATATTTTCCTTACATATTTCACTATTTACAACATTTGCTAACATTATTTTTAAAGGATTTTCTTCTCAAAAATGCAAATATTTCTATTTTCTATCTTTGTAAATAAAAATATTTCTTATTGCATAAGTGTATCCTTCCCATCTCAATCATATAAAACAATGGTTACTTTGCTTCCATAAAGATCATTAAATTCCATTCACCATTTGTTTATTTTGTTGAAACTGTGATTGGTAACAGGTGTAGCTTCAGAGTTTCAGGGACATCTGATATGAATGAGGGATCTATATGCCAGTTAGGTCACAATCAAGACCACTTTTCTTGCCATAATTACATACACTCTTTATTATGCTTTTGCTTGTGGGAAAAATATACACACATAAAAGAGTATGTGTTTCTATTTCCTATTTAAATAATAAAAATCAAGTGGAAAAAATTTATATTAGACAGCACCCAACTTAAGAAATAGAATAATACTGGTACCTTAGAATCTCTTGAGTACTATTTCCTACACGATCCTGAACTTTATGTTGTTTATTACTTACTGCATTTGATAGATACACTACAATGTATACATCCCTAAACAAATATATAAATCAGTTTTCCCTTTCTTGAATTTACTGGAATGAAATTATACTTTTGATAGATCAAACAGACCAAAAATTCTGATATTAAATATTTGATCCATTCAATTAACAAGTTTGATTCAGCGGCCAGAAAATATAGAATATTATATAACACAGTTGAAGAATCAGAGTGTTTTCTAAAATGTCTTTTATTTTTACTTGTGCTATTTGGATAATTGTCCTTTTCTTCCAATTCACTTTACCAAGTGGAAGGGTATGTTACCTTTTTATGGTCAGGTCAAAATTATAGACATTTCAAAGCAAGATTATATGTGTAAGTATGCATTATAGATAATACTCAAATGAACTTAAGGAGAGTTATATATTAATAAGGGCTATATAATTGGAAAATGCTTTTATTTTTGACCTACAGATGAGAAGGGACATGTAGAACTGTATTTGTAATAGTATCCAAACATACAGAAATTCCACCATACAAACATAAAATAGGTGAGATCATTAGCTCCCAAATTCTGCCAAAAAAAAGTCCACATGCTAATCAACCACATCACTTGCTTCAGTTACAAATCTCATTTACAAGTCTGGATGGAAAATAAATTGATTTTGTTTTCAGCTATCATAGTGGAAATGTGTGAAAATACATACTCTCTAAAGTACATTCCACACTTGCACCATAACCTTTCAAAGGTAGATATATTTAGCTACAACCATTTACTTGAAGTGAAAATAGCACACAAAAAGCTATTGCCTAAACGTATCTATTTTATCATTTTAAATTAAAAATCAACTAAAAGATAAATAGGAAAATATTTATTTCAAAGATTGAAATATGCCATATAAAGATATACCAGTAAAAACAATAAAGATACACAAGTTTCAGAACAGAAAAAAAATTTCTATTATATTAATACTTTGAACTGTAGAATATATCAATAATCTCATTATTACATGAGAAATTATTTTAAAAATAAAATTACTTCTGTTAAATAGGTTGTAAACATTCTGGATAGTTTTTTTCTCAAAGTTGAAATTCATGGAAGAAGTTTTTAAAATTTTACAATATTGATAAAATTATCCCCTAAAGCTATCATCATGGCTAATATATTATCTACAATAAGATTTTTTAATATCTCGTTTCTTTTACCCCTTAACTGTTTCTCCCTGTTCAGTAAAATGTTTCTTTTCTCTTTATTCTTCATAAATTCATGTCTAGTCTTTTTTATTCTCATATTCTCCTTATATTTTTTCTTCTCTGTTTTTTCAACCCATTTCATCCCTCTATTCTCCAATTCGCCATCTCCTTGCTCTTGTGAAAAGAATAGCTGTGCTGGGTGTTCTTGGGTGGAACCACTGTAATCCAATAATGAATGAATACACATTGGAAACATGGCTATAAATAAAAGGAATCTGGCCAAATGTGCATTAGGAATGATAGCCTAGTAAAATAAGGAAAAATGTGTAACTATTTTCTAATCATAAAACAAAACAAAAGAGAGTAAGAAAGAAAAGGCAATGTCAGTAACAGTTATGAGAATAACAATGTATTGACCAAATGGTAGGTTTGCTTCCATTATATGAAATATTAATTAACCCATATCCTTTAATAGCATCAAAATATAAAATATACCAAATTATATACCTCAAAATCTTTCAAGAACAATATAAAAATACATTTTAATATAAGACTTGGTTCAAGAAAGGCACTTTTCAGAGACTCTAGACAATAGGTTCCCTAAGTTTTTTAAAAGTTGTGAATTACCCAAAGGAGCTGGCTGCCCTAAAAGTTGAGTTTAAATAAGCCACCCAGTGCACACCCCAACTCCAAGCTGAGATAATTTAATTGGAACATCAATCCTGTGAGGTTTTCTAGGTCCTGATTTTGGTGCTCACAAAATAGCAGTTTCCTATGAATTACCATTTTCCAACTAAGAAATGCAGAAATTCCCAGTTTCTTTAGGAAGCTGACTACTGTAAAACTTGGCCTTTATTAAAGTTTTGAACAAAAGTTCCAATCAAACCAAACTTCATTAAATAGCTTACCCCCTACCTTAGAATAAGGAGAGCTTTCTTGCAGTGATCAAAACTAACCCTCAGAGCAGTTTTTAATAACTAGACTAAGAAAAGAACTGATTTTTTTTTCTTTAATAGAAATCTGACAGTTGTAGGCCAACCAATAGCTTTATTCTTTTTATCAGCCTCATCAGTCTTCCTAGAAGTATGTATTTTTTAAAAGAAATTTTAAAACATGAGAGCTCCAAAACTGTACAATTACTAGTCAGTACTTTCCCACTAGTTGGTCCTAGTAGATTAACAGATAACACCACAGATAAGAGCCACAATCAACTTCAGCAGGTTCCCAGAGGCAAGCTCTTGCTTTTTGCTGATTAGCTTCATTCAATTATGTCTTCTTAATTGTTCATGTGTTAAAGCTCATTAAATGAAAAATAATATTGCTTTCCTGTGGGTAGGCACTTGAGATTTGAAAAATAGCCACTTTGCCTCTTCCTTAAAGGCATAAGTGAGTTAATCTGATGATATCTGGAAAAGCTCAATAGATTTGTGTAGATAGTCTGCCCCAAGAAGAGAAAAAAAATTAATAAAATTGATTGCTAAATCAAGTCAGAAACAAAATTACTCTCAGTTTTCCCTTTAAGGCTAATTTTCAGGAAAATTAGATTCAGTTGTATAGCATTTGATTATGCTTACACACAACATAAAATTTTTATTTTTTAAAAAAGAGCAGCTATTGCTATTCCATTATAGATTGTGGGGGTAGGGGAAGAGGAGGAATAGATCTTTAAGCTTTCCTGAAAATAGATTTTGACTGGTTAAAAAATTGTGTCACACACTTCTATTTATTTATGAACTGTTCTAAGGTGAGGAAAGTAAAGTCCATCCGTTTAAAATAGATTCAATGAGTGCCTTCTATGTTCCAGTCCTTGTGCTGGCTAATGAGGACACAGCAGTTCCTGGCTTCAAGAGGTTTATAAGTCTGCTAAAGAAGAAATAATAATCCCAAAGCTAACATACATTGGCTGTTTACTAAGTATCCATCAAATGTTTGTTGGAAATATATCACCTTATTAATCTTTTTAGCAATCATATACTACAGACTGTATTGCATTTTATGTTATAGGTAAACTGAGATTATGTCGCTTCTTGATTTCACTTAACTAGTAAATGCTAAAGTTTAGATTTAAACACAATCTGACTTTATAGCATGATCTAACTACAGGTTGTCCTCAATTTGCACAGTTCCCATATACGCAAATTTCAGTTAACATGATTTAGTAACATTACACCAGTTACCAAACAACATGGTTCAAATTTTAGTTACCACAGTATATTAACTTTGAGTAATTACATAATTGCAAACTTTGTTCCTTGCTTTTTAATCCAAAATTATTTTTGTAAATAATAGATGTACTTCATGATCAGTGACAAATCATATCACCTTTTTCAAAGTCTGTCAATAAGTGATCACTGCACAGAAAAGTGTGCAGTTATGTTGTCTCCTTGTTTTCCATTGATAAACTCAAGTGCTGTTTTTCAAAAATGAATAATTTAAACAATTGGACAGAAAAGATAAAAGTATAACCAAAAAAAAAAAAAAAACCAATAAATGAGAATGAAGAAAGTAAAATTTGAGTTGAATGCAAATGAAACTACAGGAGAAATCCCTGAATGTGGGAATATTGACACTGCTGCCATCTTAGAGGCTCTAGATTTGCAGCCAGATCAACTTAGTGAAGAGGCATTTATCAACATAAATTAAGAAAGTGATCGTGATGAAAAGAATGAAGATGTATCAGGCTAGGAGATGCCAACAAAAACCCAAGCACAAATAAAAAACCTTTACATTAAAGGAACTCACAGAGATACTTCACAATATCAAAAGCATCAAAGGATATAGTATTGAAAACTGATCCCAATTTAGGATTATGACAACTTATAAAAGGCATAAAAGAAGAAAGCAAGCACTATTCAAACTATTCTTAAAACATTTTTAACAAACAAATAAACACTTTAATCAAAAGAGGTAATCAACCAACAAACATGAAAGTGTAGGAATGAGATGAAAAATAATACTGCTAATAATAACGCTGGAAGTAAAATTTGCAATGGCTGTAAATAGAGTTATAGAAAGACCTAACTTTAATTCTTTAATCTTAAGTGTAAATTACAGTGTACCAAAGATTAGTTTTATTATTTTTTATGTTCCTATAAATGTATATAACTAACCATAAAAGAGTTCTTAAAGTTTTGACAAAAATGTTAAAGGTCACAGAATAATCATAATTTTTCCCCTTTACTATTAAGAACACTTTGCAGGATTTTAACTTACATTATCATTTTTATGGTTTCACACTACCATGCAAAGTGAGAATTGCCTGTATTAATTAATTATCTGTTTGTTTACAGTGAAAGACACATAGCTTAATATCAGTGGAAAAATAAGAGAAAACAACACTAAATAATTTTAAGATAGGATTTTTAATATATACGATTCTGCATCATTTTCATTAAAATAATTATGGAAAAGGCATGCCAACTGGTGATATAATTACTGTCAATAAAAGTAATGGCAATATATTTATTGGTCAATTCAAAATTTTTTACAATGTGTTTGGTAGGGTTACATTGTTCACTTACATGATTAAAGCCACCTTACCAGTATTCCTGTGATCACACATTAAGACATAAATTTTCATATTAATTTGCATAAGTCATGTAGGAGTTTTCTGTAATACAGAAGTTTAAAACTGTGTGAGAATTTGTCAAGAAAATATATGGTCCTATCTTTAAGAATCAGTAATGTGGTATTTTTGATGGGGATTGTGTTAAATCTGTAAAACACTTTGGGCAGTATAGATATTTTAACTCTAGAAAAAATAATTATGTGTTTTATTTGGAACCAGAAAAGAGCCTGAATGGCCAAAGCAATCTTAAGTGGAGGAAAAAAAAAAAAAAAAAAAAAAGAAAGAAAGAAAGAAAGAAAAATCTGGAGGCATCACATTACCAGACTTGAAAATATACTACAAGACTATAGTAATCAAAACAATATGGCACTGGCACAAAAATGGAAACATAGAGCAATTGAACAGAATACAGAACCCACCTATAAAACCATCCACATATAGCCAATTGATCTTTGACATAACAGATAACAATATACACTGGGGAAAAGTAATCCTATTCAATAAATAGTGCTGGGAAAATTGGATAGCACATGCAGGAAAATGATACAGGATCCATATTTCTCACCACTCACAAAAATTAACTCAAGAAGGATAAAGGACTTTAATGTAAGACATGAATCCATAAAATTTCTAGAAGAAAATGCTGGAAAAACTCCTATAAATACTGGCCTAGGAAAGAATTTATGAAGAAGACCCCAAAGGCAATCACAGCAACAATAAAAATAAATAAATAAATGGGACTTGATTAAATTAAAACACTTATGCACAGCCAAGGAAATAATTAGCAGAGCCAATAGACAACCTACAGAATGGGAGAAAATATTTGCAAGCTATACATCCAATAAAGGGCTAATAACCAGAAACAACTCAAGCAAATCAGCAAGAACAAAGCAAACAACCACATTAAAAAGTGGGCAAAAGACTTGAACAGAAGGTTTTCAAGAGAAGATAGACAAATGGGCAATAAACACATGAAAAAAATGCTCAATGTCACTAATTATCAAAGAAATGCAAATCAAAACCACAATGAGGTATCACCTTACCTGAATCAGAAAGTCTTTTATTGAAAAGTCCAAAAATAATAGTTGCCGGCATGGATGCAGAGAGAGAGGAATGCTTATACACTGTTGGTGAGACTGCAAATTAGTAAAACCTCTTTGGAAAACAGTATGGAGATTCCTCAAAGTACTAAACATAAACCTACCATTTGATCCAGCAATCCCACTACTGGGTATTTAGCAAAGGAAATGAAGTCATGTTATCAAAAAGACACCTGCACTTGAATATTTATTGTAGCAAAATTCATAATTTCAAAGATGTGAAATCAACCCAAATGTCTATCAATTCAAGAGTGGATTAACCAAATATGGTATATGTGTGTGTATACCATAGATAGAATACTACTTAGACATGAAGAAGGTTGACTTAATGACTTTTGCAACAATTTGGATGGAAGTATCACAAGAATGGAAAAACAAACACCACATGTACTCACTATTAAATTAGAACAAACTGATGAGCACACATGTTCATAGAAGGAAATAAACTTCAAAGGAAATCAAGCAGGGGAATGAGGGAGGAGGAGATGGGTGCAAACCTATACAATGGATACAATGAACACTATCTGGGTGACAGCACATTTTTAACCCTGACATGAGCATTACAAAAACCATCCATGTAACCAAAAACATTTGTACCCCCATAGTACATTGAAAAAAAAAATTATTATAGCTTGTTAGCTATTCCACAATGTATATATGTTTCAAAACATCATGTATGTGATAAATATATATATATATATATATATATATATATAATTTTATCTGCCAATTTAATAAATAAAATAAAAAAGGTAAAAATCTTCTTTGGAGAAGAACTGAGAATCGCTGCTTAATAGTGGAAAGAAATAATGATATTATAATCTTTGGATATTTTCAAATGTTCTCTAAGAGTTTGAGAAAGTAATAAAATTTTTGTCAATTTTGTTCTCTGATATTTCCCAGAGACAGTAAATACCTATTTTGGAATAGTTTATGGTAAAGTGGAATATGACATTTTCCCACTGTCCCAAATGATCTCACTTTCCATTTTTTTTATGATCTCATTTCCCAGCAGTCTACCCTTCACTGATTCTACTCTAGTCATGCTTACTGTTTTGGTCTTCAACAAACACTTCAAACATTCTGAAACTTTTACATTGCTGTTTCCTCTCTCTGGAACTTTCTTTAGAAATCAAAGTAGGTAGTTTCTTCACCTCCTTCAAGCTGGTACTTAATCATCTTCTCAAGGAAATATAGCTGATAATCTGTGCTCAATGCTCCAATATCCCCTATATTATCTTTCTGTTTAGTTTTATCCACAGTACCTATTACCTTTTGGCACATTATATAATTATATAATTGTTTGTTGTATTATATAATTATATATTTGTTTATAATTATAATGCTTTTTTTTTTATTAACTCATGTTACCTCTATTGTTTATTTTCTATGCATCTCGATGGAATGTAGACTCTAAAAGTGTAGACTTTTTTGTTTGTTATTAATAGATATTCCAAGATTACAGAAAAATCTCTGGCATATAGCAAACATCCAGTAAGTATGAATGAAGCACTATCCCTTTGAGATGAGGTTCTTGGTGTTGGTATCATACATATACCATGGCAATTAAGAATTTGTCGTTATCTCATGATTAAATTAAAAAGCTTCTGCACAGCCAAAGAAACAGTCACGAGAATAAACAGACCACCTACAGAATGGGAAAAAATATTTGCATACTACACATCAGATAAAGGACTGATAACAAGAATCTATTTAGAACTCAGGAAAATCAGCAAGAAAAAATCAAACAACCCTATCAAAAAGTGAGCAAATGACATGAATAGAAACTTCTCGAAAGAAGATATAAGAATGGCTAACAAACATATGAAAAAATGCTCAACATCCCTAATTATCAGAGAAATGCAAATCAAAACCACTATGAGATATCACTTAACCCCAGTGAGAATGGCCTTTATCATAAAAACCCAAAACAACACATGTTGGCGTGGATGTGGAGAGACAGGAACACTCATACACTGCTGGTGGGACTGCAAACTAGTGCAACCCCTGTGGAAAGCATTATGGAGGTATCTTAAACAGATTCAAGTAGACCTGCCATTCGATCCAGCAATCCCATTATTGGGCATATACCCAAAGGAAAAAAAGTCATTCTGTAACAAAGACACATGTACCCGAATGTTTATAGCAGCACAATTCACAATAGCAAAGATGTGGAAACAACCCAAATGCCCATCAATACATGATTGGATTAGTAAATTGTGGTATATGTATACCATGGAATATTACTCAGCTATAAGAAATAATGAAGATACGACATCTCTATGGTTCTCCTGGAGAGAGTTGGAACCCATTATATTAAGTGAAGTATCCCAAGAATGGAAAAACAAGCATCACATGTACTCACCAGAAAATTGGTTTCCCTGATCATCACCTAAATACACATCTGGGAACGACACCAATCGGGTATCAGACTGAGGTGGGGGGTGAGGGAGGGGATGGGTGTATGCCTGCCAATGAGTGCATTGTGCACCCTTTGGGGAATGGTAACGCTTGAAGGTGCTGACTCGGGAAGGGGGGGTGGGGAAGGGAGGGATATATACCTACATGATGGGTGCAACGCGCACTATCTGGGGAACAGACACGCCTGGAGCTCTGACTTGGGGAGAAAGGCGGTACATGGGCAACGTATGTAACCTGCAATTCTGTATCCCCCATAACAATAAGATGAAATAAAAACAAAAGAAAAGAAAAGAAAAGAAAGAAAAAAAAAAAAGAATTTGTCGTTATCTTAGGTGATAGTAGCTATATTTTCCCAGACAATGTGAAGAGTCCCAAAACATAAAGGGCTGCCAATTACTTTCCTGTTATTATTTCTTTCCAGATGAAAGTGTTATTAAGCATTACTTTAATATTATTTCTATTTAGTGTAGTTTAAAAAAAATCAAATACTTTTGCCTATTCTGTTTTGTACCCACACAACAAGAAAGTTTTATCATATCTATATTATAAGTAGAAAAATCCAGGCAGAAAGAACATAATTGATTCACTGAAAGTCACATAACTCAGAAGTGATAGAATCCTAAGATGAAATACATTTGTGTGACTGCAAAACTTGGTCTGATTCCATCATGTCTCACTGCCTGTCAGATTTTCAGTATTAGTCCAAAAATTACTTCCTGCTTAAATTATATGTTCTGGATGACTTTGGTAATTTTCTGGTTTCCATCATTTATTATCTTTAACAAAAAAGATAATTTAGAGTATAGAGATTTACACATATTCAGAGCCAACAATGAAAAATTGGCTTAAATATTTCTGGCAGCCAAGTATCATCTTTGGAGAATTATCTTTCCCAAGAAAGTTAGTTAGATGTGCTATAATATTGGCAGTGAAAACCAGCACACCATTAGATGCTGTATGATTCTGGGTGAGCCACATTTCCTTGTCTGTTAGAGATCGTCTAACAATCCTAAGCTGTTAAAAGCAGACAGCAGAGAGCACAATAAAACTTGCTTTGCCTACCTGAAGGGATTTTTGTAAGAATCAGATGTGGAATTTGTGAGAAAGCACTTTGCACCCTTTAAAGCCATACATTCACATATGACTACCTCATTTCAAAAAACAAAAACAAAAAACAAAAAACAAATGAAGAAAAACTAGAAACAAAAAACATCTTTCTCTTACTATCTCATGTGGGAGAGTAGCTAAAAGTTCGAAAGAATACTATTTACATGTATACATACCTGGAAAATATTCAATGTCATAACAAGTAGAATAAAAAAATATATCATTGGCAGAGAGGAACATATGTATATTTCTACATACATACCTACATACTAGATTCCTCTTTATTTCAGTCCCATGAGCCAGCCACTAGGTAAATGCCTATAGCACCTAGGACCCAGATGTCTAGTGTGGTAAGCAGAATCATGTCCTATAAAAGTTCCATGGCCAAATTCAGGAAACTGGGAATATGTTACCTTACTTGGCAAAAACAACTGTCCTGATGTGATTAAGTTTAAGAACCTCCCAATGAGGAAATTAGCCTAAATTAACTGGATGGGCTGAATCTGATCACACGAGTCTTGAGTCTTTAAAAGTACTAAACATTTCTTGGTTGCATTCAGAGATAGAGATGTGACCCTAAAACAATCGTCAGGGAAATGTAACATTGCTGACTTTGAAAATGGAGGAAGGAGGCCAGGAGCCAAGGGATGTAGGTGCCCACTAGAACCTGGAAAGGACAAGAAAACAAATTCTACTCTAGAGCCTCAAGAAAGGAACATAGCCTTGCCAACACCTTGATTTTACCCATCAGACCTATGTGAAACATGTGACTTACAGAATAGTAAAATAATATATTTCTATTGTCTTAAGCCACTAAATTTGTGGTAATTTGCTACAGCAGCAATAGATAACTAATACAGCTGGGAAATATTTTTAAATTAGTTTTTAAAAAGAAGCTGCACAGGTCAATATCTGATGTGTAAAAACCAAAAATATAATGAAAAATTAAAATGGAACTTGGAATTTTTCTGTTATACTTGAGAAATTTGAATTATTTTTAAATGCTATAAAGGTTAATATTCTCCCTTCAAAAACATGATGAAACAAATAGCTTATCTAGTCATTCACCTGAGAACAACTTTTTAAAATTTGTCATTACATTTTCATAAAAAGTAATTTAAGTATATCTCAGTCAGACCCAACTACACTTAACATAATCCAGTTTTGTCATAATCCAATTTAAAGTTTTAAATGTACAGATGCTCAACAGAATTTTTGGGAAACTATACAAACACATGGAAATTAAACAATATGTACTCCTGAATGACTAGTGGGTCAATGAAGAGATTAAGAAGGCAATTACAAAAATTATTGAAACAAAAATGAAAACACAAAATATCAAAACCTATGGGATACAAATAATGCAGCAATAAGAGGAAAGTTTATAACAATAAGCACCCACATCAAAAAAGTAGAAAGACCACAAATAAACAAACTAATGATGCATCCCAAAGAACTAGAAAAACAAGAGTAAATGAAACCCAAAATTAGTAAAAGAAAAGAAATAATAAAGATAAGAGGAGAGATATATGTAATCGAAACAAAAACATACAAAAGATCAACAAAAGTTTGTTTTTTGAAAAGATAAACAGAATTGATGCACCTTTAGCCAGACAAAGAATAAAGAGAGAAGACTCAAATAAATAAAATCAGAGATGAAAAAGGAGACACTAAAATTGACACTGCAGAAATTCAAGGTATCATCAGAGACTGCTATGAGCAACTATATGCCAATAAATTGGAAAACCTGGAAGAAATGGATAAATTCCTGGACACATACAACCTCCCAAGATTTAACCAGGAAGAAATCCAAAACCTGAATAAACCAATAACAGTAATGAGATAGAAGCCGTAACAAAAAGTCTCCCATAAAGAAAAGCCCAGGACTCAATAATTTCACTGATGAATTCTACCAAGCATTCAACAAAGAAATAATACCAATCCTATCTAAACTATTGAAAAAAATCAAGGAGTAGGGAATACTCCCAAACTCATTCTATGAGGCCTGAATCCCCTGATACCAAAACCAGACAAAGACACACCAATAAAAGAAAACTATAGGCCAATAACTCTGATGAACACAGATGCAAAATACTAGCAAACTGAATTCAATAACACATTAAAGAGATTATCCATTATGATCAAGTAGGATTCATCCCAGGGATGCAAGATGGTTCAACATATTCAAATCAATGTGATACATCATTTCAACAAAACTAAGGACAAAAACCATATGAGCATTTCAACTGATGCTGAAAAAGCATTCAATGAAGTTCAACATCCCCCCATAATAAAAACTCTCAAAAACTGGGTATAGAAGGAACTTACCTCAACACAATAAAGCGATATATTACAGACCTCCAGCTAGTATCATACTTAATGGGGAAAAATTGAATGCCTTTCCTGTAAGATATGGAACAAGACAAGGATACCCACTTTCACCACTGTTATTCAGCATAGTACTGAAAGTTCTAGCTAGAGCAATCAGAAAAGAGAAAGAAATAAAGGTCACCCAAATTGAAAAGGAAGAAGTCAAATTATCCTTTTTTTGCAGAGGATATGATCTTATGTCTAGAGAAACCTAAAGACTCCACACACACACACACACACACACACACACACACGTGTTTCAGGATACAAAATTGACATACAAAAACCAGGGCATTTCTATATGCCAACAGTAAACAATCAGAAAAACAAGGCCAGAAAGTAATCCCATTTACAATAGCTATAAATAAAATAAAATACCTAAGAATAAACTTAACAAAATAAATGAAAGATCTCTATAATGAAAACTATAAAACATTGATGAAAGAAATTGGAGAGGACACAAAAGGCCTGGAAAGATATTCCATGCTTATGGATTAGAAGAATCAATATAGTTAAAATTTCCATATGACTTAAATGATTCAATGTAATCTCTATCAAAATATCAATGGCATTTTTTGCAGAAATAGAAAACATAATCCTAAAATTTATATGGAACCACAAAAGGCCCAGAATAGCCAAAGCCATCCTAATCACAAAGAACAAAATTGGAGTAAATCACACTATCTGCCTTCAAATTGTATTACAAAGCTATAGTAACCAAAAAAGCATGGGACTAGAATAAAAACAGACACATAGTCCAATGAAACAGAATAGGGAACCCAAAAATAAATCCACACATTGATAGTGAACTTATTTTTGACAAAGTTATCAAGACCATACAGTGGGAAAAGGACAGTCCCTTCCATAAATTGTGCTGGGGAACCTGTATATCTGTAAGGGGAAGAATGAAACTAGACCTTTATCTCTTGCCATATAGAAAACTCAAATCAAAATGGATTAAACACTTAAATCTAAGACCTGAAACTATTAAATTCCTAAAAGAGAACAATTGGAATGTTCCTAACACAAAGAAATGATAAATGCCTAAGGCAATGGATAACCCAATTACCCTGATTTGATTAATTCACATTGTATGCCTATATCAAAACATCACATGTACCCCTATAAATATATACAACTATTATGTACCCACAATAATTAAAAACAATTTTTTTTAAAAATTCAATGACAATAAATGTTCAAAAAGAGAGCTATGACCTGCTCTTCAGGCTATCCTAAGGAAAATGAAATTTTCATGGCAGCATTTACATTTGTGAACACAGTGGGAAATACATAGTATACAAAACCATGCATGGGTATTTTCTTCTATTTTTGATAACAGATGATGAATAAATGTCAAAAGTGGTTTCCAGGATATGAACATAAAAATTACAATTAAATGTATAAAGCATAGAAAGAAAAGTATTTGAAGTATTTGTTCCATTTTTCAGGTCATGTTTCTTTAGACATTTATTTTCTTTGTTTCTTTCTTTTTCCTTTGTTTCCTTTTTAAATTTCTTTCAGCCCTATTTAGGTATAATTGACAAGTAAATGAATTTTTTAAGTTGTACAACTCCCTTATGGCCTGTAAGTTTTCTGCTGAAAATCAACCAAGTCTTCTGAGGATTCCCTAGTATAGGAAAAATTGCTTCTCCTCTTGCTGCTTTCAAAATTCTCTTTGTCTTTGACCTTTGCTGATTTGATTATAACATATCTTGGTATGAAAGGAAGGGTTCCTCTTATTTGATGTCATTTGGGCTTCTTGGATCTGGACGTTTATTTCCTTCCCCAAATTTGGGAAGATTTTTGTCATTATTATTATTATTTTTTTTTTTTTTTTTTTTTTTTTTTTTGAGACAGAGTCTCACTCTGTTGCCCAGGCTAGAATGAGTGCCGTGGCGTCAGCCTAGCTCACAGCAACCTCAAACTCCTGAGCTCAAGCGATCCTCCTGTCTCAGCCTCCCGAGTAGCTGGGACTACAGGCATGCGCCACCATGCCCGGCTAATTTTTTCTATGTATATTTTTTTAGCTGTCCATGTAATTTCTTTCTATTTTTAGTAGAGGTGGGGTCTCGCTCTTGCTCAGGCTGGTCTCGAACTCCTGAGCTCAAACGATCCGCCCACCTCGGCCTCCCAGAGTGCTAGGATTACAGGCGTGAGCCACCGCGCCCGGCCTGTCATTATTATTTTTAAAAAAGCTTTTATTCCCTTTCTCTTTCTCTTCTCCTGAGATTTTCATATTGCTTATATTGGTTCACTTGATGGTTTCCCATAGGGCCTTAAGCTACCTGCAGTATTTTTCCCTTTTCAGTCTTTTTTCTTTCTTCTTTTTTGCTACTCTGAATGATTCCCAGTGATCAGTCTTCTAGTATACTGATTCTTTTTTCTGTTTGATCTAGTTTTTGTTGAACTCTTGCATTGAATGTTTTCAATTCAATTACTGTATTTTTCTGCTCTCTCATTTCCATTTGGTATTTTTAAATATTTTCTCTTTGTTGAAATACTCATTTTATTTTTGTATTTCTATAGTGAATTTGGTGAGCATCTTTATGAGCATTATTTTAAACTCTTTGTTGGGGAAAATCACATATCTCCATTTTATTGAGATTGATTTCTAGGGATTTATCTACTTCTTTTATTTGAACATATTTCCCTATTTCTTCAGTTTCCTTTATGCATTGTGTTGATATCTGCACATTACAAAAAAATAGCCATGTCTTCCAGTCTTCATGACTAGTTTTATACAGAGAAAGACTCTCACTAATTGGCCCAACCAGAGAGTCTTGTTGCCTCCCAAACTTTTGTGATTGTCCCAAATGTTATTTTTTTTCTGAGTGGCCCCCAGGAGTCTAAAGTATGCCAAGTCTCATCATTGCCTTGAGACAGATCAGAAACCAATCCCTTTAGTAGCAGCTATAAAAGTTGGGGTGTTAGCTGTGTAGTTCAATCGCTTTTCTTTTCAAAAAGAAGCTGGGGGATAGAGTGGAGTTTATAATCTGCTCACACTGTACTGAGCTGGGGAGAGTAGCTATGGTAAATGCTTGTATGCTCATTCAAACCACACACTCTTTCAAACTGTTCCTTTGATCTCTGTAGCTCTTCCACCCCCAGGGACCTACTGGATGCGGTATTCCATCAGTTCCCAAAGATAGTTGAATTAGAAGCCAGTCCCTCAGGGGCTGGATGTGTAGTTCAACTCTTTCCAGAGTGAGGCTGAAGGCTTTTGTCACTGAAGTTAACAGGTTGGAGGAGCTGTGCGAAGATGTCGGAAACATCCACATGCCTACTTAAAACTGCTGCTTTGTTTTCTATAGCCCACAGGGAATTCATGAATAATAGCCCCAACAACTCCCATAGATGGGTGAGTTAGAAGCCAGACCTAAGGTTGCAGCTGGAAAACTTACAGTGCTAGACCTGCAGTCCAACTCCTTCCATGGATAATCTGGGAACTGGGCATTATTGCTGGAGCTGGCCAGTGAGCAGGGAGGGGGCAGTGAAGAGCTATAGGAAGAACTCACAGGTTTTGGCATCTATTTTTAATGTACTTTAGTTTGTGTGTAGTAGCTGGCCACAGTGGTGATAATTCTAATTATTGAGAGGTGGTAACTACTGCCAAAGAATGCTTGCCATGGATGGGTATATAGCAGAAGACAAAGTAAGAACTCTAAAAGCAAATACTAGAAACCCTATCAAAATAAGAAGAATCATTTTCAATTCTGATATACATAAGAATAATTACAACTCTCTTGGACAGCCTTCACATACTGCTTAGAGATATTTTCCTGGTCTGTGGCCCTCTTGCTATCAGAAAGACAGAAGGAAACTGAAGAAAATAAAATAAAAATTTGGGAACTGTATGCTGCCTTAGTTGGAAGCAATGGGTCAGGATAAAGATTATGAAGAGATGCCAGAGTTTGGACATAGGTCCGAAAAATCAGAATTGCCCTGAAATAGAATCAGCAACCAAGAACCTAAGTGTATGCATCAATGGGGGTGGGGAAGGGGAGGGGTGTCATAAATCAAGCAAGAATGAGATGTCAGGTTAGACTTGTTCAGAAAGCATTAGCAGAGAACACAGATAGATTGTTCAAAGAATGGTCAAAACTTAAGTGAAATCACATTAAAGCCATCAGAAACGAAGAGTATAGCACAATTCCTAACAGAAGGATGAGAGAGGAAAAAAATATGCAAGAACCAGCATTATAAAGCTCTGTCTTGTTTCACAGAGTCTGAATAGTCTAAAGATTTTAATGAAGAATTCCTGAGTGTCGTAAACATAAGGCCAAATGATGAGTGCCTGCAAATATATATAAAAAGCCAATAAATTAAAAAAAAAACACATACCAATCTGAGTTGCCTAGAACAATTTATTAAGATCAGCAATAGGGTCTTTTAGCTGTTAAGCTAATTCATATTTATCAATATTTAGCCTACTTTAAAAAATGAAAATAATAATGCTAAAACTTATTTGTGAAAATAAGTTGTTTTGAATATTTACATTTAATAAATTAATAATTTTTAAATATATAAAATTCTATGTTGTGATTCAATATATTTGAACTAGTCACAAGATAATTACCAGATTTTTTTAGAGACTTTGTGTTTTCAATTTTTATTGACTTCGCATGCCTAACAGAGGAGTTACCAGATTTTGAAATGAATTTATGTACATTACATGTGGAAAACATTAATAATGTGATATAAAATTTATTTAAATTTAATAATTTTCTTGATTGAGGATCCTGGGGCAAATTTCCTGATTCTCAATGTACCCCTACCTCCTATACGATAGACTGATATTATTAAATATGGAAAAATATGAAAGAATGGTATACATGGTATGAGGAGAAAAGAGTGAAAAACACAAAAAATGCAGGTTCCTGATCTTAGGGACCTCTGAATTCCTGGCATATGTTTATTTTTTTGCACATTATGAAAATTTGTATGCATGCCAAATTTATTCTAGTTTCAGGTTAAGAGGAAGAAATAACCCTTGGCCTTAACATTAGAATTGCCTTACCATAAAAACACCAATCAGTAAGGAAATATAATGGAATATAAGATAATGGAGATTTTTGAATTTATATTATCTTACTATGTTTATTAGAATAAATAGTAGATTGCATAATAAATCAACAGTAACTCTAAAAAGTTATTACTGTCTAGAGTAAAGATTTCTTACAGATATTTAAGAATAATCATGGGGAAAAGATGTATTGCCATAAGGCCTACTGTGACCAGGATGGTGCTAATCATGCTACTTGTGCACTCCCTGCATCTATTTGGAAAAGCTTTGCCTATATCATTTTTGTTTTTGTGAGAAGACTTGTACTAATAGTTATTGTTTTAAAATAATATTTTTAACTTGAAATTTTTTTTGACAAATAATGTAAAAGTGATAGATCAAGCTAAAAAGAGGAACAGGCACAGCTCTGGCCTCTGAGGAACTTTCTATGTAAACACTTCACTCAAAATAAAAGGAGAAAGTCATCAAATAAAATGTCATCTGGTCAGATATCATGCTCTAAGAAGTCAGGCATTTAAGTCCTCTTAAAAACCCAACTTCCACAGTGAATTAAATTAAGGGGTGTCATGTTTAGTATAGTTCAGTTAAACATAATCAGTCATTTGTTTTCTACAGCTATTTCTCTCAACACAAGAAGAAGAAAACAAAAGAAGAAAAAACACATTCAATTCCCTAAGTAGAAATTTTAAAAGTCAATAGTATTTGGAAAATGAAAATGTATTCTGTAGTAATATAATTATACCGAAATTTGTAGATTCTGTAGTCAATCTACAAGATTTATGTGAATAAAATATTATTAGAACCAAGATGAATGATAATCATTTATTACAAGTCTTTGAATAATGTTACCCTGAAAGGTACAATAAAAAATTATTCTATGTGAAACAGAATACTGACTTCGACAATTATTTAAAATCTTGCCACTAAACTCTCAGTATATTCAACATTATTAAGACATTTAGAAAATATAAATTTGCACTTCTGTTTTTGTTCATTTTTAAAAAAATGAAAATTGTTTGTAATGTCTGACTGGAAGGCAGGTATTCATTATAATAGTCAAACATCATAAAGTAAATTTCAAACGTTGTGTATTCTGCATAAATTACTCAGGAGAAACAACAAGTAAGCTCATAAACTTGCACACAGAGAAATATTTCTTAGAGAAAAAATGTATGTTTAACACATTCTACTCTAATGTCTCAGGAAAAAGGATTTGTAGCATACTGCTCCATTACCTATGCTTCATAAAGAATGCAGCTATCTAATTTAATTTATCTGGGAACAGATTTCCTAGCAGTACAATTTGTATTTTCAGAACATCTCTTAAGAATCATAGCTTGCAATCTATGGCAGTTCAGTGAAGAATAATCTGTAAACAAAATCTCCATCTATCAACAAAGGCCATTAAAGACCATAAAATAACCCATCCTTGACTGATTAATGCTGCTACTGAAAGGAATTTCAGGCTATTAACATACAGAAAATATACTGCTGCTGTGGTTGCATTTATTATATAAATCACATACTTACATGTGTTGGTATAAAGCAGTGTTTTCTTAACCAGCTCCCTCCTCCAAAATTAATTTAATAAGTAGGACAGTTTGAATAACACTAAATATCTATAGAAAGTAAATAACTTTATTTGCTCCTTAGAGACAAATGTATGTAAAGGCAGGGCTATTTATAAAGTATTAGATAGATAAATGTTTGTTTAACACTTCCTATATGTAGTCCAATTATTTTCATATATTTATGTCATTAAAATAATATCTCTATATGTTGTAAAAATAAATTTTATTTGTTTGTATTTCTTGAAAGTTTCATCAATACTGATGGTGTTTCATGGGTAAAATAGTCACCAAAATTTGTTAGTTATTACCTTTATGTCTACCCTATTCCATCAGTTTTGTTGTCACTAATTCCCCCTTCTAGGGTATGTGAATAACCTATCACTGTCACTTCTCCTCCTAGCAGATGTGAATATAACCTAATCAAGTCATAGCCTTAGAAGGTGAAGAGGTTCTGTGCACTGGGGCAGATGCTGATTCTTTCAATAAATCTCCTCACAAGTACTATGTATGAGCTCTCTTACACCTTAAAAATATTCTGGCTTATATTTTTCCAATGGTTTTAACTCTTGATCTTGCCTTTAACACTCGTGGGATCTCAAAAAATATTTTCTTTAATTTAACTTTTTATGTTTAGTTATTATGGGTACATAAGAGTTGTATATATTTATAGTGTACATGTGATGCTTTGATACAGGCATACAATGTGAATTAATCAAACCAGGGTAATTGGGGTATCCACCACACCAGGCATTTATCATTTCTTTGTGTTAGAAACATTCCAATTCTACTCTTTTAGTTATTTTAAAGTATATCTTAACTTACGGTTAATTATAGTCACTTTGTTGTGCTATCAAATATTGTTTATTCTATCTAACTATATTTTTTTCACTCATTAACCATTCTCACTTTACCCTTCTTTTCCTGCTACCCTTCCTGGCCTCTGGTAACCATCATTCTACTCTTTGTCTTAGTGAGATCATATGAGCAAGAACACGTGAGATTTGTCTTTTTGTGCATAGTGTACTGCAGTTAATATAATGTTCTTCAGTTCCATCCATGTTGTTGCAAATGGCAGGATTTCATTCTTCTTTGTGGCTTTATAATATTTCATTGTGTATATGAAACACAATTTCTTTATCCACAAAAATATTTTCTTATATTGAGTGTTTAGTACAAGGCATTGTCTAAACATTTGATCCACATTATCTTATTCTGTCTACACCAACTCCACAAGATAGGTATGTTTAACCATTTTATAATAGAAAAATTCAGATTCAAGAGGTTAACTAACATTTCTGAGATCGCATAGCTAGTACATTGCACAGTAGGACTTAAACCCAGGTCTATCTTGATTCTAAAATCTATTTAATTAACTATATACTTGTCCTACCCTACTTTTTGAGTCTATTTAGCCAAAATATTCCCAGACTTTCTGCTCCTTCTCATTATTAAATATTCTGGCTTAGCTTAAGTAATATTTATAATTTTTATTTTTGTTCTCTGAATATAGATCTGGTTTTCTGTACTAGGTCTTTTGGTTTCTGTTACAATAAAAACAAAAATAAGAGGAGAGTAGGATGCAGGGAGAAGGCATTCTGAAGATGAGTTAGTTTGAAGAGAATGGCTTAAGGGATTAGCTTCTCTGTGTCTGAAGCTACTAAATGGCAAAGAAATGAAAAATATATATCCTAGGACAATGCATCTGCTGGTAGTACTTGAGAAATAACATATAAAAGATGTATTTTTTTCTTTCTTTCTTTGTTTTGCTTTGTTTCATTTTACTTCTTTCTTTCTTTCTTTTTTTTTTTTTTTTTTTTTTGCTGCTATTTGATTCTTTTAATAGTAATGTTGCTCCAGGATAGAACAACATGGATCCATGACTTTTACAGATCTTTGCAAATATCATTTTATTAAAACATTTAAATGGGCTAAATACCACCGATGTAGGACATAGTTGACTACAGAAAAGGATAGTACACAAAATTCAAAAGAAAATAAACATACTATACATTTTCTCTTACTATGGAAGAGATGAGAAATTTTTTGATTATTTGTGATTCCCATTTTGAATATTTATAATTCTCTGTGCTAACACCCCTTTTCTTCCCAAGCCATATGTCTTTAAACACTATGGAGTTCTCTTGCAAACAATAACAAAGAAGCACTGATATATATCAAGAATATTGATGTTTTTTTTTTTTTTAAACACTAAAGTGAATGGAATGAAAGTTATTGAACTAGGAACAAAGAACACATAAGCACTTAAAAGTATCACCTCTGATTCCTCTAGAACTCTGTTAGCATGCACTGTAAAAATCCCCTTTAAAATGCCCACTAGTTGCTTGAGTTTATTCATACCTAAAGAGAATTACTTTGTTCAGATAATTAGACCAAAAACGCACTCTGTAAGCTGAGATAATGGCCCACTAGCCAATATGGAACACATATGTCAATGAGAACAGAATTCAAAGGGTCTAGGGACTCTAGGCCCTTTTGCACAGTGACAGAACATATGAGGCAGCTAGATATCTAGAGAAACAATGAGCTAAACATAGCAGAGCAACCAAGTCGAGCTTTCATTACTCCAAGAATCTTAGGGGCAGTCTAGACATTTCAGCCAAAGCAAAAGTTTTGTGAACACCCTACTAAACCAGCATCTTAAGCTTCCTCTATTTCTCATCAGTCTCCCAAGTCAGTCTTCCTAGTTTAGTCATATTCCTAATTATTTTGTCTTCAAAAGTTTCTCCAACTTGGAAAAGGAGAGAACAAAAAATCGCAAAGGAAGAAATTGCATGGTTGATTAATATCCCTTCTTTATAGTTGTTCTTCTTCTAAAGTATTCTATTGTTCAACGAGTGTAGGTAAATTAACAAACACAAAAACTAATATAAGAAAAATTAATAAATAATGAGGTCCATCATCCTTTATTAGGTATTTGGGTCTTAGAACCTTCTGGTTATTTCTAAACAGTAGCTCTAGTGGCTTTGGCAGAGTAGGAGCATACCAAATAACAGAGAGAGAGAATTATGCAATCCCCAAAGTAAGAGACAAACAATAAAATAAAATGAGCAAATGAAACAAAATCACAAAGCGTCAGCCTAACGAAAATACTTATCTTGTGAAGGTCTTTGTGTGTCATGAAATAAAGGATATATTTCTAAAACTTTACACAAATACATTTATAGAATAAATTGAATTAACAATTGGTAATACAAAGAGTGGCATGAAAAGGTAAAGTACTTAAACTCAGCTATTGACTAACATAAAACTCCATTACCAATAGGAAAATTTTCTCTTTGCATTGTTAAATTTCTAATAATTGTTTTTCCTTTAAATAAAATGACCAATTTCTAATTTTCTAGAGTAATTTTGGATCTACTTGGGCTGGTCACATAAATGGATACTTTCTTATAGATTTCCCCAGCAAAGTCAAGATGGCAATCTTTAGAGAAAATCATAATTAAAAAGTTTGAGTCTGGGTGCAGTGGCTCACATCTTTATCCTAGCACTTTGGGAAGCGTAAGTGAGAGGATAGGTTGATGCCAGGAGTTTGAGACCAGCCTGAGAAACATAGCAAGACCTCATTTCTATACACACAGAAATGCACACACACACACACACACACACACACACACACACAAAATCAGCTGGGCGTGGTGGCACCTGCCTGTAAGTACCAGCTACTTGGGAGGCTAAGGCAGGAGGATCTCTTAAGCCCAGCAGTTTGAGTTTTCAGTGCGCTATGAAGATGCCACTGAACTCTGTCACAAAATAAAATAAATCAGTCAATAAATAAAAATTAAAAGTTTGAAAAGCAAACAGCAAGCTATATTGTTTGTGGCTCTTTTTATGTCCTAACCTATGTGATAAAATATTGCCTTTGACTTACTTAAATGAGGTAAATAAAACTGGTTGTGGAAATATACTATAGTAATATGTCTTGTGGGACCCAACAGTTGGGCAACAGTTATACTGAAATGGGACATAAAGTATTAATCTATACAGGATAAAAACCTATTTGAATATATTCTATGAGATCCGAGTTTATTATTGTCTCTAATCAGATTTACTTTGCAACGTCTATCTTAATATTTATGCTTTTAATGCTTTTAAAATTCATTTTAAGGAAATAGCATGAATGGATGGACACATCATACTATATAATAAAAAATGAAACTCTAGCTCTTTGTAACTTAAAAGAGAGCAGGAGATTTTGTATAATTTGTTGCTCTATCCTTAGTACCTACAATAATCCTGGTCATACATATGAATTAAATAAATGAATGAGGAAGATATATTTATTTATTCTTTAACTAAAATATTTATTCTACGCAAAATTATTATATCTATTTTTATGATAAAATTTAATTATGCTAAGCTATTAACAAAGTCACCTAGAGATAATGTTTATTTACTTTTAGTTGCTCCTTTTAAAATGGCAGCAAACATTTACATCAAAAATCAAATGAATCCATTTAAATCACTTTTAAGCTTCCTATAGTTTTCTCAGTTTCAAAAAACATAGCATTGTTAGATAAAAATGTATTAATACATTTCCATTTAGTTATACTTTAAACATGTAAGAGGCACACTATAATTTCATAATTTAACTTAAGGAAGTCACAATATTCACGAAAACTAGAGAAATATGGAGGGCTAAGCAAAAATACTGGTTTAGGGCTAGAAAAAAATATTTGTATTGTTCAATGATTGTTTTAGGGAAACATGGCATCATTTTTTCTAAAGCACACATAGTTCAAGAGAAAGAAACTTTTTCATCCCCTAAAGGCAAGGTTTAAAATACATAGAGAGTATGAATAGGGAAAAAGAAAGACTATTGCTCAGAGAGTATATTTTGGTAAAATAACTCAATGACTCAAAGGAAATATGATTCACTTTGTGGCATAAGTAATAGGGAAGCATGTTCTATCACGATTTTAGGATGAAATATAAAGCTTCAGTACTCTCCTCTCTCTGTATCCTTCTCTCTTTATCATGAACACACACACACACACACACACAAGTGAGGCTACGAGAGGTGAGTGAAATATCGAGTAGAGTCTCTGAGAAATGTGATCAAGGTTCTCTGTGTGCATGATGCTTTCTTGAACAATCTGACAAAGACAATTAAGCAAATTCATGATGATTTTAATGTTTTAGCAAATTAACAAAGATTAACTGGGATTAAAATGGGAGAAGTTAAGCAGTAGTTTTATTCTAATCATGCCCTCAAAAACCAAACCAAAACAAAACAAACAACCAGAAGTGGCAAATGGTTTGATTGATTTTTGTAAACTATCCTGTACAAAATATCAATAATCCAAGTTTACCAGCGAGTTCATAAGCTCTTAAATCTTGGGTAAGTTTCCATGAGTATTGTATAAATCTGTGCTACAATGGAGGAAGATAAGGATCTCCGAAACCACTTCAAACTGTAAAGTTGTATAATTTTTTACTGAAGAGTTAGCTTATTTATTTTCTTAATTTATTTCTTAATTTGTTTTCTTATTTATTTTCTTCCTCATTATTTTATTTAATTCTTAAGGTAGCTGTTTCTTAATAAAGATAAATATTTCAATGATATTTTTGTAAATAGAAAATCATTAGCAGAAGTAGTAAGCAACACCTAGCAACATATGCACATAAACATATGTACATATACATATATGCATTTATATTAGACCTATATGTATATAATTATAACTATATATAAATATAACAAAAATTCTTGAAATACCTCAAGTATGACAATAAAAATACTGAACCATCAGTAGCCTAGAGGTGCTGAGACATGAGAAGACATTTTGAGTTTTACCATCTGTTGTTGGGTCAATTCAAGCATTTCACAACTTCCTATCAGTACCAAATGTATGCTATTTTGCTTCCCTCAAGAATTTTTAAAATATATAATAGATGTGAGAGCAGCTGGAATTGTTGAAAGTTTTATTCATTTTAAGGGGTTATTATTAAGGCAATATTACTCTTAAAGGAATTTTAATGGCTTAAAAATTAAGAGTTTAGAATGTCAAGAACTTTATCCTTTTGTAAGTTTTAAGCAATTTACACTTGAATAATTTTCATGATTAAAATAACCAACAAAACTATAATTTTATATTACAATTTTACTTGCACTATCTGACCTAACTATTAAAGCTTTAAACATAATAAGCATGAATGAAATGCTCTGTCACTACAAATGAATATCTTGTCAGGGTGCTATTGTCATTCCCCAACCTTCCCCTTATATTGTCCTGACTTCTCCCATGCCTGTCCACAGCAATCCCCAGCATGAGACATGGTCTCACTGCAGAATTCTGTGTACAGAACAAGAGTTTGAAATCAAAGAGCCTGCCTTTCCATTGTAGTCTCTTCTAGTTACTACATCTTCCTTGAATCTATACTTTCTCCTCAATGAAGGGGAAATAATAGTATCTACCTAAGTATTGTGGTGAGGATCAAATGAGATATTGTGTAGAATTTTCTTAGCCTAATGCCAAACATATGATTAGTACTCAGTAAATGGTGGTTGTTTTTGCTATTGCTCACTTGGGCTTTGATTTTAATTTGCTTATTTTTCTTGGGTGCTGGATATGTATTTATCCATTCACACAGTTTTCTACATGATCATCATGTTTTTTTTAAAGTTAAGGATAAAAGTATAAGAGGAAGTATAAGAGGAAGGTGGCTATTACCTAAAAGAATAAACATACCTTAGGTGAGTGAATACATAAGGTGAATCAACTGATAATAAACATGCATTAGGTAAGTGGTAAAATGAAACAAATTGAGTGAATACAATACAAAATGGAAGGGGTGATTTCTATTGGTAGCCTTAAAGTAGAGTATGTTAGGACATCAAATGATTCTTCTGTACTAGATACAATGTTCCATGTAGAATTATGTTCAATAGATTTTTTTATTCTGTTTTTCTTAACTAAAAAGAAATATGTAGAAATTATGGAATAGGGCAAGGGATGGAGGAAGGAGAACATTCAAAAGATAATCTAACAGGTATGCAATAGATTGAGAAATAAGGCCAAGAAAATAATGAAATAATTAGAATTATACAATGTATAATGTTGATAAAAATTGAAAAAAAAACGATACTAATCAACAAAATACACATACATGCAGCTATTCTAAGCAAGTACTTCCAAGTTAGCTTGGTACTTGGGACACAGATGAATAAGACATCTTTGGTCTCTGGATAAAAACATCATAGATTTTACTTCCAGTGAAACAGAAAAAACACGTAATCCAGGAATTACAAAATGAGACACATACAAATAATAAAATGTGTGAAAAATTTCAAATTCATAAACTAAATACATAAAATATTGTTCCTTTCACAAAAAAATTCTCCCCTTCATTTATCTTGAAATATGCAGCTTGTATGTCCAATTTTGCGGTCTATGATTTTTTTATAGAAACATGAGTACAGAGATAAGTTACTCAGTAATAGAAAATATTCCTACTGAAAGATGGCCATAGATACTTAGTCTCACTGTCAATGAGCTAACAGGGAGTGGTACAGATACTGGTAAAATAAAAATATCACATTCTGTTTAAAGCAGGCGAATTCTACTCAGAAATTGTCATATGCAACAGCAGATTCAGCACTACAAAATTATCTCATATATTTTAAGAGTAGAAATCAATCTAAATATTTAGACCCACAAAATTTTTAATGACTGCTTCAATTCAAAACGGTGAATTAAAAAAAAAAAACTTCAAAATAACGTTAAAAATAGAAAAGAAAAGGCAAACTCAAAACTATGTCTGTGGTTAGTATCAATTTTCAGGTTTCCAGTGATTGATCCTGAATTAAAGGGATTATTATACAAAAGGGAAGCATGAAGAATTCTGTGGAAAGTACAGAAAGTTTGAAAGTACAGAATGAACCCTGAGGAAGAAGCAACTCTCCTTAGATGTTCTTTGCAAAATTAGGTCATAAATAAGGACAATATTCCTAGACAGAGAAAAAACTTTCAATTAGTGAAATCATAAAATCACTTTCCTAGAGGCATTAATTTTGACCTGTTTGGGATTATTTGAATGGAACCTTTTTAAGTGTGTCCTCTTTGCAATACTGGAATCACCTGATATGTTTTTTAAAATGCATATTGTAGACATCTTTCCAGATTTACAGAATCAAATATTTTTGGTTGGGTACAGAAATCCGAAATTTAAAAAAAGTACCTCTAATGAATTCTAATACAAAGTAATTATTGAGAATTATATAATTATATCACTGGACTCAAAGCCACCAGGGACACTTGTTTAGTCAGAGAATGAGTCCCTGTTAGGATTACAGGTACCTTGGGACTGAAACCAAGAGACTTTGTTTACAAGTTTAACTAGGTGAAATTACTTTGTGTTCAGATGCACGGAGGATACATTTTATAGCATTATACTCTTCGATTTTATTTCTAAATTTTCTTGGATGCCCATTTTTTACTAATAAAATTGGTGATTCAAAAGTATATCACTTCTTTGTAAAATGGTGTTTCTAGTCCTAGACTTCTTTAAATTCATCATAAAAAAAGAAAACCTAGTTCATAATACATCATTATAGAACATTGATGTTTATAATAAATTTCATTGCATCTTTAAAAACATGAATATTTGATAAAACAAATGACCTAGGAGTACTGCTAAGATTTTCCAGTGGGATGGCAGCCAATGAGTAATTCATGGATGAAATCTTAAGTCTTCAAGATGTAATATACAGCATTTTCTTCATTACCTAAGCTATCTGTGAATATGTCTTTGAACAATAGTAAAATTGTGTTTTAGAAGCAATTTTACTCATAAATAAATCATATTAACTTAAGGTAAGTAGAACATAGAGTTTTACTATATATATGGAAATGGGTACATCATTGGGGCTTTCATATAGTTAAGATTTTTGTGATCAGGGTACCTGGACTACAACTGAGTGAGAAAATGAGAAATTAAAAACCTAGAGCATTGATGAACAATAAAGTATATGACATTACTTGCCATTACTATATGTTATATAAAGCAAGATTAAAAGAAAAAGGAAAAAGAATACAAATAGAAGAAGAAAGAAGAGTATGAAGAGTGGAAGAAACACCATAGATCATCCAAATAATCGTCTGAAATGAGAGTTTTCAGCTCAACTATATCTTTTAGGTTTCAGGAAGTATAGGAAGATTGGGGGTTCTTTTATGTGTACTATTTGCCAGTTTAATATGTTCTAAAGTTCTTCTGTCATGTAAGTGTGATATGAGAAGAGGTAACATAAATTTGGACGCCACTAGTTTTCTATAGACAAATTATGTAGAGTAACTTTCAAAGATGAGTATTGGAAGTTGAAATGCATCTATATGCATTCTTCCTAAAGTGATACTTAGGCTATTACAAAAACTGTATTAAGTTTAGTTCTTTCCTCAATTGAAATATTTTCTATATGTAGATCGTAATGGCCTACTAGTGTCACGCTGGGACAGACATTGTGAGGTAGAACAAGGGAAATATTTCAAGTAAAATCTTTCTTAATAGTGATGAATGATTGTGAAACTATGTTTTATCAACAAGATTGCTGTGAGCACCAAATAAGAACATGCAAGTAGATTTGGTTAGCATAAAGTTTGGTACAGAGTAAGAATTTAACAAATGTGAGTTACTATCATTATTATGATAATTATTATTTCATTTGTAATTCCGGTATGTTAATACACACATACATTCTAATAACATATATTTGTATTATCTACTTGAGTGTATGCATGTGTGTGTATGTGAGTGTGTGTGCATACCAGTGTGGGCTAGGTGAAATAATTAGTTGCTTCATGTTATCTATTTCTACCATTAGAGTAAATGATTATGCTGAAATATCATTATAATAGTATATGCCTTAACAAAATTAAAACAAAAATACTTTGGTGTCAAAATAACCTCACTATAAAGCAAAATACAGAGGTGGCTATACATGGAGACATCAACAGCATGTTATTCTATATGAAAAATACAGAACTGTAGGTAAGAGGGTATTCCAGAAGGATAACAAGGTATCAAATGGATGTTTCTGTTAAGAGGAAATATTTAATATTTTTTTAAAAATTTTCCATCCATGCTGTTAATTATTACTGTTACTGTTTTTTAATGAAATGTTTCCTTTTGCATAGAGAAAAGAAAGGTAAATACCTATCTTCAATATTAATAATTAAGCGTCTGGAAATATTTTACATTTTTTGTAACAGGTTTAATATAACTTTAAAAAAGAAGTAAAATGTTAAAGAAATGACAATTAAGTTGAAGCCCCCTTGTGGGGAAACAACTGAGGATACTAATATGGTTCCTACCGTCTCAGAATCTAAATTGAAAGAGATTTAAAACAATAAATCATCAACTCTCTTGCATGGCACACACACTATGATAACATCTATTAATTAGGAACAAAAACTTTAAATAATTTAAAGGAAGAAAGGTTGATAATTCATTGATTGGGGTAAGAGGAAATGACAAGACAAAACAGGGATAGTATCATAGCAGCATCGAAATAAGTCTTGAAGACTGAGGGAAGAATTTAATACTATTATTACTTGCAGTGATATTGATGGGAAACACATAGTTTTCCCCTTAGGTTTCCTTTCTTAGGTACTCTTGCAATAGATTGCTCATGTTTAAAGTACTAGGAGTGGAAATACTGAAGGGCAGGGATGTTAAGCAGAAGGATTGGTTGCCACCAAAGATACTCTAGATAAACATGATCTAAGTAAATAAAGATGTATTTGTTTTGCAAAAGTGACTTCAAGACAAGTATCTAGCTGCCACCATTATCACTATACTCCACTTCTAACCAGGTTATTGTCTTTAATTTGCAAGGTTGCCGCACTTAAGTTTTTCTTACCTTGAAATTCTGGAACCATGACAGTATAGATCAATTTTATAGTGTTCTTCTATTTCCTATTCTTCTAAAGTTCTTAATTTGTATTCTTCTAAAGCTGTGACCGAGTTTATAAGAGTGGGTTCATTGCTTGCGTCATCTAGGACAGGGGTTGGCAAACTATGGCCCATAGGACAAATCTAGCTCGCCACCTGGTTTTTGTATGGCTGACAGGATAAGAATGGTTTTTACATTTTTAAATAGTTGGGTAAAAGTCAAAGGATTAGTATTTCTTTACAAGGAAAAGGATACAAAATTCAAATTTTAATGTCCATAATCTTGCTCATTCCTTTACATATTGTTGTTGGTTTTCATGCCACAATGGCAAAATTAAGTTGTTGCAACAGATACCATCTGCCCAACAAAGCCTAAAATATGTACTCCAGTCTTTACAGAAAATGTTTGCTGACCTCGGCTCAAGAATATTATTTTGGGTATACATAAATTTGTATATACTGTCAGGAAAATCATATTGTGAAGCTACGATATAATTGTAGAGTAATGGGAAAGTTATCTAGGCCACGTTTGATGAAATATCCACCTTACTACTTTACAATCACAAACATCATATAAAAAAACTGATATAATGCATTTAATATATTAAATATATTAAGTATGAATTAAAGTGATAAAAAATATTCTGATGTTTCCAGTCTTATAAATAAAACTGAGCTTCAATGAAGCTTTTGGGGAAACTGATCATGTAAGACAAATTATAGGGGCTGGTTTCTAAAACCAACTATTTTTACTCTTTGCTGAAGGTCAAGAATATGGAATATGCCAGTGCACCTTCAGAAAGAAGCCTGCCTCATCACATTTAAACCTCTGAATATTCTCACTGCCTGCTTTCTTGTGAAAAATGAGAACCATATTTTATGATAGATGCTACTGAGAAAGAGAGACAGAAATTGTTTTTATTAGTATATAATTATAATACTCATAGTAAGACAGCTTTTATTGTAAAATTCTAAAAAGTTTTCTACATACCCTGTAGGATTGTCTTGTATTTTGTAACAGAATTTTGGTTTGCAAGAGAAACAGGTAGTCTATGCTATTGCCATTGCCATTCTAAAGGACATTTTATCCATATGATGCCTCCATTATTTCTCTCTACTCTAAACCTAAGAATAAAACATTCTATCATGCTTTCCTAAAATATGTAAAAAAAATCTTGTACTAATTTTATTTAAAAAGTAAGAATAAAAATATCCAATCTCCTAATATTTAACGGAGAAAAAATAGATCCCTTCTGGGGGGAAGACCAAAATAGCAGGCTTAAGTAAATTCTGTTCCCTAAGGTTTACTGTGTAGGTGGATAAAATTATTTTTCATTTAAAATTATACAATTGCAGTTCATTTTAAGTAAACCCTGTGGACATAAATCTGATTCCCTCATAAATGCAAAATTTGGTTGCAATTATTTGCTTACCCAAAGCAACCTTCATCTAAAATAGATTAATGCTGGGATTCTTTTATTTCAGTTAAATGAATATCTATTGATTAGTGACCTTCCAAAACCCTGTGCTAGCAGCAATAATTACTATTATTAATAAAATGCATCTTCTAATACATATTAAATGGTTCAATGTATTAAATATGCTGGTCTCTGCATACTTCTTCAAGATTATTTTGCAAAAAAAGTTTACTATGAGTGAGAAAGTAAAGATGATATATGCAAACACTAAGTTTACCAAAACTTCACCAAATATGAGAGTCATAGAAGACCGATTTTTCTGAATTCTCTCATCCTCTTAAAAAATCTAACATTTTAAGCTGTAACTTAACCTACTTTATTCAGACAATAAAAAATATTCAATATGTTCCCTTCTTTCTGCCTCTGAATATCCAGTCCCTACCCATGTTTCCCATTTTTAATGTAAAAAAAGAATCTTTCAAAAAATAATTTAGAAATACATTCCTTCAGCATTGTTTTTACTTCCAAACTCCTTATCATTTTTCCTGAAATCCCAGTCTTTTCTGCATAATCTCATCCTTCACTGGAATCATTGGTGATTAAACAAAGTGTCACATAGACAACTTAATGAATGCTAAAATGTTGGTGCAGAGGGGAAAAAGAAGGTAAGGAATTTTCTTTGGGAAAGGGAAAAACAAAACAAAACAAAACAGGACATTTGATATGGATACAGCCAAG
Source organism: Eulemur rufifrons (assembly GCF_041146395.1). Taxonomy (NCBI): domain Eukaryota; kingdom Metazoa; phylum Chordata; class Mammalia; order Primates; family Lemuridae; genus Eulemur; species Eulemur rufifrons. The sequence goes on along the minus strand of NC_091010.1, from coordinate 34,098,884 downwards.
AAGACAAATTAGAGAAAGTGATTGGTTGACAGTATCGAATGTTATGAGGCATGAAAAAAAGAGGGATTGTTTTGCAAATAGCAAAAAGGGAATCATTTTTAACTATGGAAGTTAGAGTTATTAATGAAGGATTAAAATTTAAGTTTGCTAATGTGGTTTTCTTTGTTTATGAAATCAGCGTTCCTTCTCATAAGGTAGATGATGTTGGCTAAATAAGGATGAGATTCTGTGTAGAAGGGTGGGTGATATACTGTAATGAAAAATGAGACAGCAGTGGAGTAGCCTCCCTGCTACAGAATGATACAGACTACACTTTACATTTGGGAAGGGATGTGTGGAGGTCAAGATCAATGCTGTATATATGGAGGAAATTTATGTGAGTGAGTGTATTGTGAGGGGAGGCAGTGAGATATCGGACGTTTCTGGCTCTCCCTATCTCTTATGAGAAGCATTGTAGCTCCAGGGAAGCTGAGTGCTGGAGAGAAATTTGACTTTGAAAAATACAATAATTGGTGACAAGACTTACATTTCATTTTCCACAGGTCTTGTGTGATAAGGCATTTTGTCTGGTTTGGTGTCATTTATCCTAATCCTCTCTTAACCTATTCCTCAAACTGCTCCAAATGCTTCTTTTCATTATTCCAAACGCTTACTGTAAAGTGTCAGTGTAATCTGTATATATATATTTAGCCATTGAAAATCCATGAGTTAATCCACTGGCTAGTTCCTGTATAATACTTCTCATGTCTGAAAAGTCCTTTTCCTTTTTATTTTTTTTTCAACTAGTGTCTCTCACAATCTCCTCTTTTTTTTTTTTTTTTTTGTGATTCCTTTCAAAATAGTTTAAGTCTCCCAAGACTTGATGTGTCTTGCCTACTGCTATCAGACACGTTTTCTTCAAACATCACACTTTCTTTTCAAGTTATTTCTTCTATTGAGTGCCTATTTGATCCCCATTACCTCAGAATAAAGTCCAGTCTCATTACCTTAATTATTCATAGTTTGGTTCAATTGATTTTCCTTTCCATGGCTGATTTTCCATTAGGCTATTCAACATAGACTAGTTTCCACCATTGTGTTTATTTCTTGCCCTGAAATCATTGTTTACAGCCTTAGCCATCTAGGCAAATGACACCAAATACCAAAGTAAAACTCATGCCCCAGGTTATCCACTGGCCTTCTCTGACCATTCAGGTACCTTGGTGGCAGAAGTTTTATGTACTTCCATCTTGTTAAAATTAACACAACCAAAAAATTTGATGAATTATGGTTTCTTCTACATATGTCATAGGTACTATTATTATTACTAAGAGTAACAAGATATTTTCTAGTTTGATTTATATATAATAGTATCTACTTCATAAAAATGTAAGGATTAACTAGATTTTTATAAATAATATGCTTAGAACCATACTGAAAAAATATAAGAGCTCTAAAATAATTATTAATCATTATTATCTTTATTGCTTAATATTTAAAATGCACAATATTGGGCACTTCATATTTTTTATCCTAAGTTTTATATCAACCTTTGAATTAAAAAGTCTTAAAAAACTGACCCAGAGATTTAAATATGTGGCTACAAATCACACATTTTATAAGTAGCAAAGCTGTATTTCAAGGCCAGAAATGTCTTGCTCCAAATTCTCTGCATTATTCTATGCTGCCATGGGGTCTCTAAGTAAACTGATATTTACATATCATTTGGTTTATTTTTTGGGGAAAATGCTAATAGGACTAAATATTTAGATAAAATTAAACATCTTAATTTTTACAATGAAATTTAAACATTAGAATCTTTTAAATCTTGTTGTTTCTATCATTTGGGCAACTTTTTATCATATTATCATTGCTTCATTGAATGATGTTATCCATACATTCTCTTAGCTATATTCCAATTCACTAATTCTTTCTTAGTTGCAACAGCTATATACATTTTTTTCTAGACTTGAAATAACTACATTTGTGTATATTTATACACACATATATGTATTGGATATATATATATACACACTCACCTATACACATACTTACACATATATATATATATATATATATATATATAAGTGTTAGAAGTTATATTTAGTTTTTTTAAAAAAAAGCTTTGCTGGAATGGCCTTTTTAATAGTGCCTTGTTTCTTCCTCAGGATCTCTATTTTTTATTTCACATATTTATTTAAAGGTTTATTTTATAGCCTTTCTCTAAGAATTCTAATAACTAGTAAACTTTGAAAGCCAATTCTATTTGTTGGTTTTGTCTACTAATTCACATTTACAGCAAGTAAAGTTATTTCTTTTATAATATTGTAAATATATATTTAGAAAGGGTTTATCTATGGGATTCCTATACATCTGGGTTGAATTTATGCTCTTCCAAAAATATTTTTTAAATTATTATTTATTTTTTAATTAACAAATAATAAATATATATATTTATGGCATGCAAGATGATGTTTTGATATATGTATACATTGTGTAGTGGAACACATAGTGGAATCAGCTATTTAACATATTCAGTACCTCATATACTTATTATTTTTGTAGTAAGAATATGTAAATTCTACTCTTTTAGCAATTTTCAAGTATAAAATATATTGTTATTAGCTATAGTCACTATCTTGCACCATATGTCTCTTGAACTTATTCCTCCTAACCCACACCCGCTGCAGTCCTTGGTAATCACCATTCTATTCTGTTTCTTTGAGTTCAACTTTTTAAGATTCCACATATAAGTGAGATCATTTGATATTTTTCTTTCTGTGTCAGGCTTATTTCACTTAATATAATACCCTCCAGGTTCATCTATAATGTCCACTGGATTCATCCATGTTGACACAAATCCTGAAGGCAGAGTTTCCTTCATTTTTAAGGCTGAATAGTATTCCATTTTGTGTGTGTATATATATATATATATATAGCATATTTTCTTTGTCCATGGATAGATACTTAGGTTGATTTCAAACCCTGGCAATTGTGAATAGTACTGCAATGAACAGGGGATTGCAGTTATGTCTTTGACATACTGATTTCATTTCCTTTGGATATATACCCGGTAGTGGAATTTCTGAATCATATGGTAATTCTAGTTTTAATTTTTTGAGGAACTTTCATACTTTTTTTTTTCCATAAGGGCTGTATAAATTACATTCTAACCAATAGTGTACAAGTGTTCCCTTTTCTTCAGTGAGCCAATGCTTGCTATCACTTGTCCTTTTGATAATAGATATCCCAACATGTGTAAGGGGATATATCATTGCCAAATCAATATTTAGCAAAAACAACAAAGCTGGAGGCATCACACTACCTGATCTCAAAATTTACTACAAAGCTATAGTAATAAAAGTGGTGTGGTACTAGCACAACAACAAATATATAGACCAATAGAGCAGAATAGAGAACCCAGAAACATATTCCGACATTTATGGTCAGCTGATCTTCACCAAAGGTATCAAAAACACGAATAGGAAAAGGAAGTCTCTTCAATAAATGGACTTGGGAAGACTGGATGTCAACATTCATAGAAGAATGAAATTGGGCCCTATCTAAACCCACATACAAAAATCAATTGAAAATGGATTAAAGATTTAAACATCAGACCTGAAACTTTAAAAGTAGTAGAAGACAGAGAAAAAGCTTCTGACATTGGTCTGGGCAAAGATTTGTGTGTGTGTGTGTGTGCGTGTGTGACTCCAAAAGCATAGGCAACAAAAGCAAAAAAATGCAAATGGAATTGTATCAAATTAAAATCTTCTGCACAGTAAAGGAAACACCAAAATGAAGAGACAACCTATCCAATGGGAGAGAATATTTGTGAGCCATGCATCTGATAAGTGCTTATATATATATATATATAATCTCCAAAATATATAAGGAAACTTCAACTGAATAGCAAGAAAACAAATAACCTGATTAAAAAACGGGCAAAGGACCTGAAATGACATTTCTTAAAAGAAGACATACAAATGCACAACAAGCATATGAAAAAATGCTCAACATCACAAAACATAAGAGAAATGCAAATTAAAACCAATTATTTATTAGTTTTTCCTAGGTAGGACAGGGTCATCAGGGTCATTACCAACCTTTAACAGTTTTTTTAAATTTTTCTTTTATGTTTCATCTACCTTTGAGGCTCCTAAGGTACAGAGTTAGTATAAGATTGAGGAACAAATCTAATTGCAATATGGCTCATTGTCCACTTCCTGAGTGGATAGCCCTTTGATTGTCCCGACTCTTTGTAGGTCTTATATTTAAATCACATTTTATTTGGGCCCAAGGGCTGTTTCTCTCCCATAAAGCATGCTTAAACAACTACAAAAGCAACAGATGTGGGAGCTCTTTCCACTTTTTCTGTGGAGATGAACAGAATGGGATTGCTTTACATGAAATTAGGTGTATTTCTTTTCCTACTCCAATTAACAATAGAAGGCAGTTGTTTTTCCTGAGAGGATGTCAGGAGCTGAAGGCCAGCACAGTTAGAGCAAAGTGAGGAGAACCTCCCATTGGCAAGGTCAAGATGGCTCATTTCTTGCCAGGTATACAGCATATTCTTGGTTAAACACAATCATTTCTCCATTTAGGATGCTAGTACTTTGCAAAAATTCATTGATTATGGTAAACTGAAGTTTTTGATTTTTAAAAGATTTTAAATTTTTTGTCTGTATTTTTATGTAAGTCAACTTTTCTGGGTATTTGTGTGTGTGTGTGTGTGTGTGTGTGTGTGTGTGTGTGGTGACAATACCTAGACGAAAGGAAAAGGAATAAAAGTTAAGCAGAAGTATAATTATAACGTTCTAGAATTTTAAACAAATTATCTGTCCTTTTGGGGGGGAAAACTGTCAAAACCTGGCAGAGAAATAAATTAATAGAAAAGCTTAAAATAAAACACATATAAGGGAAACTTCTTATTGTTTTGTTTTATTATTATATTTCAGTGACATAGAGCAAAACATTTTTGTCAGAATATTTGCTATGTCATTTTCCTCACAGATAATGATTCAGGCACTAAAATCAACTTTGATTAAATATTATTGTTTGTTATCTATACTCAATGCTTGAAATATTATGAAGTATGTCTAAAATAAAACTAGGAATTTGATGTTTGTGCAGTTTTCTCTCAAAGAATGAGTGAAAATATAAATTATTAGAATTTAAATGGTTTGTATTTTTCTTTATGTATTAGAATAAGAGAAATGTTTAAGTGATTTAAAATAATACCGTTTTCTGATTTAAAGGAAAGATAGAGGCATTGATATATTTTTAAACAACAATATTTTTATCTATTCATCGACTTATTCAACACATATTTATTAGTATACTTATGGGTATGCAATTTACCAAACTAGCAATGTGATGAGAGCCAGGCTGAATTTTATCTGGTTGTAAAAATGGATGTATATGGCCATGTTGGAAAGACTATACAATGGCAGACTTAAGAAAAAAGGACAGCCTAAATAGTCATGTCCATGAGAGTACCCCCGAACAAGAATTGAATCCAAGCTGAAGGGTCTACTATACAGGGCAGGCATCAATAAAATAAGCACCCAAGCATCCATCCATGTAGATTGGCTGAAACAGATGGAAAAAATCTTTTTTTTTTTTTCTGCGAAAAGTATTATCTAAAGGTAAACTACCTTGCTGGAGAGTGAATGTCATGCAGAACATTCACATGTTGAAACTAATAAGACTTAGTTCTTACTTTCAAGGTTGCAATAATTTAGTTGGAGAAAGAGATAAATAATTCAATATGGTAAGTGTTATGCTGTGTGCAAGTCATGCTAGGTGTATACAGGGGAGTGAATAACTTTAGAAGGGATAAAGAGTAAGGAAAGCTTCTAGGGAAACATGTCTGAGCTGGCACTTTAAGGATGAGTAAGAGCTTCCTGGGTAAGATGATGGACTAGCTCTACAAAAGATACCAAGGCAAAAAATAAAATACATGTTCTGTTTGAGTAACTCTAAGTTGTTTGGCATGTTTGGCAATCAAGTAAAAGTTGGCTAAATCAGTTTGAATAAGAAGGCAAAATTAATTATGGAATATTTTACAAGCCAGGCTAAAGAGTTTGGCCATCTTTGAATTACTTTTTTAGTGTGTATTTATTTTTATGAAAGAGTACTCTAGCAAAAAAATGCAAATTTGATAAGGCAGAAGAATTTTATAGTTGTCATTTAGGAGAATATTCACTGGCAGACTTTAGGATAATATTATAGTTGTCAGAATAATAGAACATGAGGGTATCCACTAATGAAATGGTAAGGTATATGGACAAAGGGATTAATGTAATATATAACTAACAGGTAGAGTCAATGGAACTAATGTATACAATGGGTATAAATACATAAGAGGTGACGGAGAGAGAAAATCAAGTTTGCTCTGCAGAATTTTGGCCTGAACAATTAGATAGAAGGTGAGCAGATAAAAGAGTGTGGGAGGAATGATGACTATTTAATTGTAGAGATTAGATTAAATGTCTATAAAAACAATTTCAAATGGCCAAAACCAAAAAGAAATAATTTTACATTTATGAAAACAAATTTACTCAAATCATACAGGCTTTCCATGGATTATCTATCAATTTCTAACATATTTCTTCAATTTTGATTATATTTCTTCAATTTTCTATCATATTTCATTACTTAGTTCCACTTCAAGGAACTGAAACTATCACCAGAGTGAGTTAATACCATTACTATGTCTTCTGCATAAACAACTGAATTTATAATGATGAATTTATAATTATAATGTATTACTTTATCAATTATTTACATGTGCATTGAAAGAAAAATTATATGGTAAATAGTTGCTTGAATAACATTCCATACAGTTGAATTTTACATCACAAAATAATTATGAAAGGAGAATTCATAATATTATTGCAGGCATTTAAGCTAAAAAGGGTATAATATATTTTAGGTTCTTTTGGTTTGCTAGTGACTATCACACAATTATTACTGGTTTTAACACATTTATCACAGCCTTATATACATGCCCTATGGGCACTGGGAAATGACTTTTTCTGATCTAAATAATCCATCACTAGCTATATCCACCCTTCAAAGCAAGGCTTTAAGTCTGCATATTTAGGTGATAAAGAGAAAAAAGCAAATGGAAGTTCCTCTTGAAGACTCATACATATTTTCTTCTTGCACAAATATAAATTGACAAGAATTTTTCTATTATTCATTTCTTCCATTATTCATTTCTTCTCATCTGCCATACAAAGCAGATTAAAAATAAAATTATAATTTTAATTTTTCCTCACTTCTACTCCGATAGGATATATAACAGATTGTAGGTAATCTATACTTAGCTATTGTATACTCTTATTATTATTACTAGTTTTTGTTTACTTAGCAGGGAAAAATGTTGACTCATCTGTTTCCTTGGTGAGAAATAAACAATGCCATATTTTAGGCTCTTAAAACCAAGTTTCTTTTCTCAAGGACAATAAACTGTGTGAGTTGACCCTCATTAGTTAAAATGTAAACCACATTAAAAATCCATTTTCTTAATCAGGATGAAGCTGAGATATTTTGGTTTCCAAACCATTAAAATTTTCATGAACAATTCTCTGTAAAAACATTTATTCCTGGCATAGTTAATTAATAGTTATTCACTAACAACTATTAATAGGCTCCATTAGCTATGTGCTCTGATATTTGCTGTCACAAACATGGGGAGATTTAGAAATTGTTGATAGTTTAGACATTGACTATATGAAGCAGTATCTCTTAAAATTAAATCACATCAAATCAGTTTGTCACTATCTATTGTACTGATTGCAAGAAGGGAACAAAGGATGCATGTTTGAGATATTTCAAAATCTTTTTAAAAGCCCAAGGAAAATCATAGGTTTAGATTATAAAAGCCATAAAGTAATAGGCATTTTTTGTTCATGTGGAAATCTATTAATTAATTTTATAATATTTTTTCTCTACAGAGATATTTATACATATGGTTGGCTACTTAAAATAGGGTAAATTAATTAATTATAATGCTCCCAATGAAATTTGGCTTATGCCACCTTTTAAATTTGGGGTTTACAGCAGAAGAACAAAAGAAAAAAAAGAGAGTGTGGTGAAAAGCTTTGGAACGATTTGTCTAGAGTTTATTTGGTATTTTAATATAATAAGTATTAAAAATATTGCAAAATGTAAAGCTGCTGATTCCCTTGAATTTGTAACCTGGTTCCAATTTATGAACATTACACAAGTGTCAAAAAGAAACAAAGTCAGACACCTGTTAAAAATGAGAAGATAGATCTTATTCAGATATTACCCTAGGGGAGAAAGACCTCAGTGTAAACTGGCCTCAACTCTGCTGACACAAAAGGCAGGAGGCTGTTTAAATGTTGGCATATGCCAAAAGAAAAGTACTAAAGGACTTTAAGGGGCATGGCCAGTGTGATTAGGCCACCTGTGCTTGGTAACTGGTGCTGGTCAAAGTCAGGTTCCTACCCTCCCACAGAGACTGGGAGATAGGAGCCCTATCTCTTTTGATGATTAAGTTTCAAAAGGATGTCTCCTAATTCCTTGAGAAAGACATTCCTGGGTTGTAGAAGATGCATTTCACAGGGACAAAGAAAGGATTTACAATTGCAAGTTTTAGAAACCATAGACAGGTTTCATGGAAGACAATTTTTTCATGGAGCAGGGCAGGGGAGGAGGATGGTTTCAGTATGATTCAAGCGCATTACATCTATTGTGCAAACTTCTCTGCTAATGATAATCTGTATTTGCAGCCACTCCCCAGTGCTAACATCACCACCTCAGCTCCATCTCAGATCATCAGGCATTAGATTCTCATAAGAAGCGTGCAACCTAGATCCCTCACGTGCACAGTTTACAATAGGGTTTGCACTCTTATGTAAATCTAATGCCACTACTGATCTGACAGGAGGTGGAGCTCATGCAGTGAAGATGATGATGGGGAATAGCTGTAAACACAGATGAAGCTTTGCTGGTTAGCCCACTGCTCAGCTCCTGCTGTGCAGCCTGGTTCCTAACAAGGCCACTGACTGGTTCTGGTCTGCACCCCTGGGGTTGGGGGCCATAGTTCTAAGAGGAGGGAACTCTGGGTCCCATAGTCAGGTTTTAGCAGGAACAAACACTAAATTATTTTGATAACACCGATTTTTCTCAGGCAGGCATTTAAGGGGACTGGGATTGTTGACCTGGGGACACAGACTTGAGTTGTTGAAAGTTACGCTAGTGTTTGCTCAAGTTTCTTAATGTGGGCATTACACAAAATTATTTGTGCTAAGACTCTGCAGTTCTCATAGGCCAAGGTTAAATTCTATTTGAGAAGAGGGCTCAAAGGAGCGTATTTAAAATCCAGTTAGGCCGGGCGTGGTGGCTCACGCCTGTAATCCTAGCACTCTGGGAGGCCGAGGCGGGTGGATCGCTCAAGGTCAGGAGTTCGAGACCAGCCTGAGCAAGAGTGAGACCCCGTCTCTACTAAAAATAGAAAGAAATTATAAAGACAACTAAAAATATATATATAGAAAAAATTAGCCGGGCATTGTGGCGCATGCCTGTAATCCCAGCTACTCGGGAGGCTGAGGCAGGAGGATTGCTTGAGCCCAGGAGTTTGAGGTTGCTGTGAGCTAGGCTGACGCCACGGCACTCACTCTAGCCTGGGCAACAAAGTGAGACTCTGTCTCAAAAAAAAAAAAAAAAAAAAAAATCCAGTTAACAAGAGCATCTTTGTCACAAGAAACTAAAAATGATAACCCATATCTGTAGGCTACTATATGTCATGCATTGAGCTAGTAGTTTACAGAATCATCTCATGTACTTCTCACACTGTCCCTCTGAGGAATATGCTAGAATAACTGCCTTTACTGGAAGTGGGGTAACAGGCTAAGGGAAGCTAAGTAAGTATTAAATAACCTTTTGATGAATTAACGTTGTCCTCATTTCTTTAAACTGTATTTTCATAAAATAGTTATATATAGCAACCCAGGGAACTGAAGTAGAAGCTCCAAGAAGCTGAATGTGTGGGCAAATCAAAGAATAACTGAACACACAGCATCCATTAAGAGTGTGTGTGAGACGGAGCAGAAGGATGTATTCCCCCTTCTATTCTTCTCACATGAACTACATATTAACCTATTCCCTGATTTTTTAAGGTTTCCAGAGATTTCTCAACTTGATCTTTCATTCAGTGATTTTTCCCCTTATCTTATTGTCTATAAAATCATACAAATCCTATTTTCACAAATCCTTTTATTGAATTTATTTTTATAGGTCTTTACTTAAAAGCTACAGGGAAGTAGACAAATGTTAAACTTTATGATACCTAGGAAATAATGTTACAGTAATCTTAGAAGTCATGCTAGTAATTGTCCTAAATTTATGTGTAAATTGGAATAGGTATGGACAATTACATGATTCTTTCAATCTGACATCAATTATGGTAGAGTACCTATGATGCCTGTAGTGCCTTTTATGTGCCAAATACTGCACTGGGTGCAGAAGATTGAGCAAATATGACATGGTTGCTGAACTCCAGGTCATCAGTATCTAAAACACGGTTTGGTTATAGCTGAAGGTGATGAGAATGTTAGACTGACATTCATGAATAGATTCATTAGATACAATGGGGCATAATCCTTGCTCTTATCAAAGCTCCCAACTCAGTTCTTTTTTTTTTTTTTTTTTTTTGAGACAGAGTCTTGCTCTATTGCCAGGGCTAGAGTGAGTGCCGTGGCATCAGCCTAGCTCACAGCAACCTCAAACTCCTGGGCTTAAACGATCCTACTGCCTCAGCCTCCCAAGTAGCTGGGACTACAGGCATGCGCCACCATGCCCGTCTAATTTTTTCTACATATATATGTTAGTTGGCCAGATAATTTCTTTCTATTTTTAGTAGAGACGGGGTCTCGCTCTTGCTCAGGCTGGTCTTGAACTCCTGAGCTCAAACAATCCACCTGCCTCGGCCTCCTAGAGTGCTAGGATTATAGGCGTGAGCCACCACGCCCGGCCCTAGTTCTTTACCCTTTACTTTCATTAGGAAAGGTCTAGAGTGGGTTGCTTTAAATGTAAACATGAGACTAGCAACAAGGACGCAATCAAGAGTGAGCAGCTGGTGGCAAGTCAGCCAAGCTTCATCTGTATTTACAGTCCCTCCCCATCGCTTACATCACCACCTGAGCTCCGCCTTCTCCCCCCAACCCCAAGTCCGAGGAAAAATTGTCTTCCATGAAACCAGTCCCTGGTGCTGAAAAGATTGGGGACCACTGGGGTAGACCACAGTATTAAGCTTAGATAATGAACTCAAAGAGATCCATACACCTGACAGTAGAAATTCCCACATTTTTCCATCTTGATACCCCTGCTATGTTAATAGAGAAACCCAAACAGGGGCGCGCACGCGCGCGCGCACACACACACACACACACACACACTTACTTTTGTAAATTTGGGAAATCAAAATTCACACGACTCTTGTGTCAAAATCCTAAAGTTCTCAGATTGCTGAATTTCTGACTTATTTTCATCTAGCTATTCTATTTAGTGTTAGACTTGAAAAAATATACTCTTCATAACAAAAACTTGAGCGCAAAATTGTTAAGTGGTGCTCTGAGAAAACATCACTCTTGTACCTGGTTGTCAGACAAAAGTTTTTACAAAAGTTCAGCTAATATTTGTGTGTTACATTTAATTAAATACTAAAGAAACTGATAGAAGTATACTAAAAGGAAAGAAAGAAAAAAATATAGCAATTCAATTAAAGAGAAGATATATAAAATGTGGCTTGAGGATCAGGGGAGAATAAATACCCTTATTCTTCTTCCATTCTGAGAAAGACCATAAAATATAGGCATTTGTGTATACCCCAGGGTGGTATCAAAAGGAGAGCAGACACCAGGTCTACTAATCACTTATCTAAAATTCCCAAATCCAAAAATGTGCCATGGACTCTAAAGTCAGAACTGAATCCTGCATCAAAAAGATCTGGACAGGAAAAAAAAATCAATATGTTTTTTCTGGGAAAGTATGCATATTCTGTAGGTCAACTAAGAAAGGCATGAGATAGCTTATACTGTCATTAGTGGGAATATTTTTTTTTCACACTTAAAAAAAGTTCTTTATTTACCTATGCATTAGTACTTAAAATACATATTTCTATTTCAAGGTGACATTTAAAAATTACTAAAATATAACAGCAGCAAAAATATAACTTTGCAATTACAAAAGAACTAAACTGGAATCCATAATTAAGTTTTTCTCATGGTTACAATTGTGATTCTGAAATAAATACCACTACTATGCAGCTCTGTTGTAAGCTTTCTAGGCTTGGTTTAAACACATACACATACACTTTCAGTTCTGAAAGGCTTTTACAAATTATATTCATGCACTTTTTTAAAAGAGTTCTAAAAGAGCCAACCACTCCCCAAAACTGAACTACTCAACCAGGCCCCAAGACAGGCAGAAAAAAGTTAAATTAACTGGGGTAAACAGGACTCCTACATGACATCCAAAGCATGCGATATTCTGCAGCAAACTGGGAGTACTTCAGGGTTGGCCTGCTGTCCTCTTTAGAACTAATTTCATTTAATGGTTTAAGAAGGTGGACATTTTTAACATCGTCAAGTACATTTAGGTGACACGTTTCTTTTTGTGTTAACTTGACTCCCATGAATGACCTAGTTAGTGAACTAGTCACTAGTAATTTGGTTACCAGGCAAATCAAACCTACAAGAAAGGAAGCCAATATTCAAAATACTGTATTATTGTCTGAACTCATAATTTATTTTTGACATAGATAAGTAACCTCAATGACTAAAGCAAGCTCCTCCAACAAGACCAAGACAGCAGCTCTTCTTCTAAGGTTTAGGTTTTTCCCAGAATTCCCAATTCATGGAACAGCCCATACCAAGAGTCATTGCTCCCACAACAAAGCCTTGGGCTGCCACAAGCATGTGGATCAGGTGAATGGACATTTTAGTATTTCCCCTGCTCTTCAATTTGTATAATCCATATGCAACAATTGCTGCAAAACCAGCCATTCCAATGGTGACAAATGGTGCCTCTCTAGCTTTTTGGATAAGTTTAGATCCCTGATCTTCATCATATGAAGAAAGAGAAACATCTGTGTCGGTTGACACAGTGATTGTTTGAAGAATCTTCCCAGAGTGAGAAAACCCCTGATGGTCCTACCAGCTTTGACCCCAGCCCGTGTGCCCAGTCCCCATTAATGGGAATATTTAAAAAAGAAACAGAGAATGAAAAGTATATGCTCACCTACACAAATGAAATTATAACCCAGTGAGAATCACTGGTTACCATACTAAAGCCTGAGGCTTGACTCCAAGTTCCATTTGGTCTAACACCATGATGGAATATAAAGATTGAAAAAAAGTTCAAGTAAATGAGAATATTCCTGGGAAAGAGTTAGAGCATTTTTTTTTCATACAGAGTGACCTGAAGAAGAGAGTCCACATAAACCTGAAGGTCAGAGAGCCAAACAAAGAGTAAAGGGGCCTCCATTGGAGATTTTCTCCTTCTGAAGGCCTAGGGTTTTAAGTACATTCTTTTGTGAGGTTCAAAGGATATTGCATTGTAGACAGAACTTGAACTTTTTGCTCTCCGAAGTTCTAATTCTTTTAGTAAGTTGCTCTAATCATTCAGTAAAGAAATGTGTGTGATCCTAAAAGTTGGGGAATTTGTTTTGTAAAAAGTGGGAAACACTAGTATCAAAGGGCAAATAAAGAAGGTGGTTGTTTTACCAGATTATTTCTCTAGCTCAGATAGAGAAGGAAAGTAGTGAACTGTATAGGCCATGTCTGATTTCAAGGAGGAGATTGGAGGGAACCCAGAGCACCTGACAGCCAAGAACTCCTTGACCCTGGAGAAAAGAAGGCTTTATGTGATGACAGATGCAAAAGGTAAAACAGTAAAAGTAAACAGCATAAATTCTCCTTCCCCATGCTGATACTGTCCCACTAAGAGAAATGGGAGTCTCTGTAATCTCTAAGGTTTCAGAAAATGGGAGGTATATATAAATCAATTAAGCCCTTAACCCAATGCTTATAAATGCATTTCCTGTGGAGAGATCTCTCTACAATAAACATGAAGATCAGAAAAACTGAGCCTAAATCATAAAAAATGGACACATAATAGAACTTTTTGAAAGACAGTGTCTGTTATAGAGAGATTCTTATAAACATTTAAAAATGAAGCAGCCATAACTTTTTATGACCCTATGCATTCCTGATATTCCAAGATCCCCATGCACCAACCATGCCTCTATCGCCTGCTGTGGGAGCCTTTCCTCAGCTTCACAAATCCCTCCCATACTTTCAGTTTTCTTGTGTCCACAACCAAATACTAAGTTTAACTCTCATATATTTGTATCAGAAACAACCTTTATTCTTATCAAGGACAAAAAAAAATACTGCATTTCAAGGGGACAGAATTTTTCATAAGTTCATTTATGATATCTTGACATTGCTTTCTACACTTAGGAATATTATGCATATTATGTGTCAATATAGCAAATAAAAAATTTAGAAATGATTAAAGTCTAAAAATGTTTTCGTATTGATGTCAAAAGCAGTTACAATTTGTTATAGCCATGGAAAATGAGTAATATTTTATTTATTTTAATTCTCCAAGGTCATATAAATCCCTACCCTTATTGCATTTTATCCAAAAACATGCATTTTCATTTGGAAGATGAAGAATTACTTATTTGCTAATCTAAGAAGTGGCTGTGTTTTTAATGTATGAGACAGGGCCCTGTAAATTTTCTTACAAGAGGCTGAGGAGAATGGGAGGCAAAATAAACAATAAGAAAAGAGACTTAGACGAAAATTTATAGATTTGGTTTCAACTTTGGTAATTAAGAGAGTAAATTTTAAAGATATCTGTGCATATATGCTATCTTCCAACTGCTTCAGCTGTGGATATACAAGCATTTGAAACTCAGTGAAATAGAAGAGACACACACACATCTTCCCAATTATAAAACTGCAGTTCTTCCTTATCTATGCTCCTAAAATGGCATATAATATCTAGTGTCACTGCCTTGGATAACAAGCCCAAAACGGAGAATTATTTTTTTCAAAATAGATAATTTTTACAAAATGGTTTCCTAAGTATGTGGCTTCTTTAGGCAGATAGCAGTATGACTTAAATATCTGATTTACAGAACAGAGAATCCCAGCCACAAACTCATCATCAAACTCTTATGGCCAGATATAATCACCTTCTTGAGTTTTATGACTATCTTTCTTTGCTTAAAAATATATATTATAGTGCGGTGGCTCATGCCTGTAATCCTAGCACTCTGGGAGGCCGAGGCAGGGGGATCGCTTGAGCCCAGGAGTTTGAGGTTGTTGTGAGCTAAGCTGATACCATGGCATTCACTCTAGCCCGGGCAATTATACATTAGTCATTAAAGTTTTTATTCAGAGGTGGCCTGCATAATCAAAAATACCATGCTCATGTATCAATTAAAAAAGCAAAAATGAACAAACAAAAACAAAACCAAAGAAGTACAATCTTGTCATGTGCCTGGAAAGAGAATCAGAAATATTTGGTAACAGTACTAATGACTAGACTCCCTCAAAAAAAAAAAAAAAAAAAAAATATTATGAGAGAGTCATGACCAATATTTTTCGAATAAGGAAACTGAAGCTCAGAGACATGAGGTAAGGTTAATTGACATAGAATCATTAATCCAGTAATTCTAAGAATTCAGTACTAATTAATTTTTAAAGCTTTTGTTTTTTCTATTATAACTATTTTAATTGGATGTTAAAGGTATATAACTAATCATCAATGGTTTATAATGCACTGCCATTAGCAAATGAATGATGCCTTTCTTAAAAATATCTATGTAATGTAATGAACATCGCAAAATTGCCTAAACCAAGGATTGCAGCGTTACTGACTATATAATACTGACTATATATATATATACACACACACACACACACACATATATATATACACATATACGTGTAGTCAGTATATATATAGTATGTACTGTATATATATATATACAGTATATATATATACTGACTACACGTCTCTATTCTCCCATTCCCCTGTCTCTTCACTCCCAGAGGTAACCTTGCAAGCAGACCTTTCTAAGGACAGCAGTCTCAGGTCTCTTTTCTGCATACCATATAATTAAATTATACTTAATTTGGATACAACACATTTTCCCTCCTGATTTAAAATTTATAAATATCATGAATAATGTTGACATACCATGAAACTACTTTATATAAATATATTTTCCAGAAGCCACCTGTGGTAACAAATGAAGTGAGTTTAAGATTTTAGGTTAAGTCTCTGAAATGTATAAAATAAAAAGAAAGGGAAAGAAAAGAACTGAGAGAAGAACACAGTAAGGGTGTTAGATCACAGTCTAGCATTGCTAGTCAACTTTCTAGAATTAATGATTGGACAAAGAGTTCCAAGTCTATAAAATGTAATATTTTAAAGTATTTATTTTTATAACTTATAACTAAGTAACTTAAGTCCCAAGATAATATAGCCCAAATATTTTCTAATACTAGAAAAGATCACCACATTTTTGGAAGCTTCACACAAAAAATCACATCAAGGTGAAGCATGGCTATATTGAGACACATTCACGGTGGAATCCACATAAAGAAAACTTCTGTAAGTTGTGATTCTTCCAAGTATATAAAAGTCTTTCAAAGCTTTATGTCGCAGCATATACTGCTTCTTTTGTTTGAGCTAACATTTTCCAACCTCTATCACTATATCTGTTCCTCCATCTATTCTATTCCTATTCAAGACTAAACTCAGAATCAATCTGTAAAAACAAAACAACTCCCCCCCAAAAAACAGAAAACAAACAAAACAAAATAAAACAAAACAAACAAACAAACAAAAAAAAAAACAATTCAATGGATTCAGTAGAGCTGGTGGAAGAATGATTTGTTTACCTATTCTGAGCTCCTATCATATTCTTTCAATGCCACATTGACAGATACGTGAATTTTCTTTACTGTGTCACTCACCATGCTGTAAAATCTTTAAGAGATGTATTAGTTTCTATTATTGTTGTAACAATTACCACAGACTACATGGCTTAAAATAACATAAATTTATTATCTTACAGTTTGATAAGATAAAAACTCTCATTGGCCTAAAATCAAGATGTGGTAAGGGCTGTATTCCTTTCCCTAGTTCTATAGGAAAATTCATTTCCTTGTCTCTAGCTTTTAGAGACAGCCTACTTTCACTAGCTCTTTGTCCTCTCTCTATTTTCGAATCTAGGAACAACCAGTTGAGTCCTACTCACATCACATCACCCTCACTTCTTCTATAGTCACATTTTCCTTTGACTCTGAACTTATCTATTGTACTCCTTCTTTTCTAAGGACACTAGTGATTACACTGGGCTTTCCTGTATATTCCAGAATAATCTTTTAAGGTCAGCTGATTGACTAACAATCTTATCTTCAATCTTAGTTCTCTTTTGTCATCTAATGTGACATATTCACAAGTGCCAGGAATTAGGACATAGTCATCTCTTGGGAGCTATCCTTCTGTCTATGTCAAGGGGCATAACACATTACCTAGAGTGTGTAACGAGCTCATTAAATATGATACTGAAACAATAAAGATTCAAGACCTATTTATCTGGTTCTATTCAGAACCATGGACAGCACAGGGGATATTAAGTTTTTGCATACTTGAAACAGATGAAGACAGTTTATGTGGACAATTCCGGTCAGTCACAGAAAGATAAATACTGCGTGAGTCCAGTTACATGAAGTATCTAAAATAGTGGAACTTGCAGAAACCAAGACTAGAATGGTGGTTGTGGGGGTTTGGAAGCAATAAGAAAAGAGGTTATGCTAACCAACATGAATAAACTTTCAGTTATGCAAAATGAATAAGTTCTAGAAATCTGATGTATAACATTATGCCTATAGATAACAATATAGTATTGTTAAAAACTGAAAAATATCTTAAGAAGGTAGATCGCAAGGGTTCCTACAAAAATAAAAAAAATATAGAAGGGTTTGGCAGCATGGCCCAGGCTTTCTGAGCTTGCATCATGGCTGCCAGATGTAGAAGCTATGTGAACTTAAGCAAGATTGCTTGATATCTTTAAACCTTCTGTTCCCACATCTGGAAAACAGAATTTCTCTTATGAGATATTAGTGAAGATTAAATAGATTAAATAATATAATATATACTTTATTAAACATTCTTTTCTTCTTGCTCTACCAGATATCTGATTCTTCCCAAAAGAGATGCTACTTTTCTGTCATCCTCTGACTGGTGGCGACTGTTTTATCATATTCTTATATCACCAGGACCTGAGATGGGGTAGATATTCTTGCTCCTTACTCCTTCTTCCCTATTACCACTGCCATCCTGCTTGAAAACAAACAAAAAAACAGAAACCGAAAAAATAAAAAAACAAAAAACCACTTTGTATCTTACAACTTCAAATTGCTTGCATTTCGTCTTTCTCCATTCTCTCTTGAACTCATCCCAACTTTCATCCTCAACATTCCATCACAACTGTTCCTGCCAAAGTCACAATTTCAATATTCAGTTTTCCCAAGTCACCTTGCTTGATCAGATTAAACTCAGCTGTTCACTTTCTTCTTGAGATGCCCTTCCTCATTTGGCTTCTAGTAGCTTCTAGTACCACTCTACTTGTTTCCCTCTCATTAACTGTCTCTCTATATTAGTATTTTTGCTGATTCTTCCTCATCTTCCTGGACTCTTAAGATCAGTGTTTTTATGGCTCAGTTGTACCTACCACTTAAAAATATTTGCATAAAATTATGTAAGCTTATGTAACTGAAAGGTAATAGTACATATGTTATGTGTAGTTATACATAAATATACAATGTGAGTAGAAGAGAGTATGTAGCATCTATGTAGAGTATTTATAAGGTGTTTGGCATTTAGAAATCATTTAATAAAAGATAGCTGTTATTATTAGAAACCTGATGATGTGAGCATAATAGATGTTACATATGTGCTTGCTATACATGAATAAATTAATAAATTAATTAAAATGCTGAGTATAATGCATTGTTAATATTAATTTAATATGTTGTACTTTTTTTCCCTATGGAAAATTGCATTTCACATATTCAGCAGACCATGTGTGGACAAATCTTGGATATAACCACATAAAATATTGATGACTGTGTGAACAGTGTTCTTTTTGCACATTATCTAAGTCTAAGCCTGAACAACTCTCATCAGTATGCCAATTGTTCAATAAAGATACTTAATAAACTCAGACTAGCTGAATAATCTTCACTGAGCAGTGTAATTGGGCAGCCCTGAGGGGCAGGATAGAATTCTATAAGAGTAGGAAAGATTAATAGCATGAACTGGGCTACCTGATATCAGAAACAGGCACTGAAGTATGATCCACCAATATTATGAACAAATATCCATAAAGGTAGCTAAAAGTAAGACTTGAGCAAGGAAGACAGGAAACACACTTGAAAAAAATATGAATTCGGAGTTTGAGTTTTCTGCAAAGATTTTTCTAAATGCTCTGGGTAATATCTCCTTACCACACATATTTATTGATTGCTTTGTCTCTATGGCATGTAGCAGTGTCATATAAATAACACTTGCATTAGATATATTTTTGAATTGTTGTTTGAACTCTAGTTACTATCCTCAAATCTCACCACCTTGCCCCTATATATTAAAAGAGGTATTTTGTCTCTCAATCTATTTTCTATTCAAATTTAATGCTTATATATTTCAATAATCACTAACTGGGTCATTCTGCCAGGTGCTGAGGGAACAAAAGTAAGTAAGACAGTCTATGTCTTCAGGATTTTATAACCTGAACATGAAAACAAAATGAAAAACATGTTATAATATAAAGGGGAACTGAACACTAATTTTGATTGAGTGTCAGCAGTAACACTGAAGAATGATGAAAAACATAGTATTAAGGAATAAGTAGAATTTGAGTAAAATTTGGAAGTATAAGACTTTGTTCAGATTTTGACATCATAATATAATAAATATAATAGCACACAGCATGTATTTACTGCATGTCAAGCTGAGATAACAAGTTTGGTCTCAGTTTGCCATATATTAATAATAATTGTATCACAGTGGGAAAGCAACTTAACTTCTCCGCATTTCTGTAGTTCCCTAATCTCTAAACTAAGCATAATAATAGTGTAATAGCATGTTATATTATAATCACAAAGACCTCATGGAGTACTTGTGAAGATTAAATAAAATAATCTACGTAGAGGGCTTAGTTAATTAATGCTAAATAAATGTTGGTGGCTATTATTAATGACTGCTGTTTACACATAAAATAAATATTGACATGATTCATGATTTCAAGAAACTTGTTGAACAGGTAGGAATGGCATGTATGAAATATGTAGGAACGTTACTTAATAATGTATCAGAAGGTACTGAATACAATCAGTGGCAAAACTGAGCACTACAAGCAATCAATCAAGCAACAACCAGGGAGGAAAGACAGAGAAAGTTGGGTTCCACAAATAAGATAAGATTATAAATAAGCCTTGGATAGATGGTGAATGGAAAAAGAAGAGAAAGAAGAGGGAAATGGGGTATCAGAGAGGAGGAAAGGACAAAGAGGGTAGGCACAGTAAGAAAAACAAAAAGACTGTTTAAAACGACATAGAGAGAAGGAAATAAAAATTTAACATCCCAGTCATGAAAAAATACAATATGAGTAAACATTTAATGTATGTGTTGAGAAATCCGGGGAAATAATATGACTAGGCAAGTGAGAATATATCACAATGAGCCAAGAAAGCTTAGATGTAGATATAAATCAGTTGTCAGTGGAAGAACTGTTGGAAGAGAATTGAAAAAAGTGTTGTCTTAGGAAATCATATAGATTAGCGGTTGACTATTTTAAGAATAGCTGAAAGAGGGAAGTTCAATCATTTAGGGTGGCTGTATTGCAGTAACAACACAGCCCTTAAATCCAAGTGGGGAATGTATTTATCTCTCTTTCTCTCTCTCTCTCTGTCAGTGCGTATCCATCACAGGTTGGGAGTAGGAAAGGGGAGATCCACTTCGCCTACTCACTCAAGAATCAGGGCTAACTTAGGCACAACCATAATTATAATTTAACTATCTATAATGCATGGCTTCATTAGTTGTTTTGGCAGAAGAGAAGAGAAACTGAAGAATTGCACATGGTCTTTCTGTTGTATCAGCCCAACAACAATACATCATTCTTGCTCATATTTCACAGCCCAGAGATAGTTACATAGTCCTGACTAATAGCTAAATGTTCAAACAATCCAACAGAACAAATTAAAATGTTTACCAAATTTTATTGTTTTCTACTAATGTAATGTAAAAAAAAAAAAAAAAAGGTCTGGGATATTTATACATTCTATAAATGCAGGTTGAGAAAAAATATGAATTGGGATACAAAATTTCAATAACAGATAAGACAAATACAGCTCCTGATTTCACAATTCTTGAACTCAGTAAGTTTAATGTCTAATTACAATTCTCATTGAAGTTCTAGGACTAAGCTGTCCTAGGATTCCAGGAAAGGGGAGTGAAGGTTGGCAAAAATGCCAAGAGAAGGTGAAGAGCATTTTATGACAGATCCCCTCGCACTGCCCCATATCTCATCAGTCACTGTGCTTTGAAGTGCTTCTCTGGTCACCTTTTACCTTCTACTCACACCTGCTGCTCTCAGGACCTTTCCTTCCCTCCTCTCCTTTGGGGTTTTCAGCTCCTCTGCCTTCTGTCTCTGGCTTCCATGTTCATGTGACTCAGTTGGAGTCAGAGAAGCTTTGCACCTGAATGCTCAGCACTTCTGGGTGCCTGAGGCAACTGAATTAGGGCAAGGACACATGGAATAGCTTTGTCCTCAAAGGCAGGTGGGGTCTGATAAAAGCCATATGCCTACAACCCTGCAGTATCAGAATGCGAGAACTAAGACCTGAGAACTCAGATTCACAGGTATGCATAACTGCAATCCATCTCTGCCCCATTGCTATTGGTGGATCGTGTCCCCTAAAAAAGTTATATATTGAATCTATAGCCCCCAGTAACTAAGAATGTGACTGTATTTGGAGATAAGGCCTTTGAAGTGATAGTTATTTTAAAATGAGGCCCTTAGAGTGGACCCTTCTCCAATATGACTGGTGTTCATTTAAGGAGATTAAGACACAAGGAGAGACATCATAGGTGTGCCTGTACAGAGGGACAACCATGTGAATAGGCAGCAAGAGGGTGGACATCTTGAAGCCAAGCAGAGAGGCCTCAGAGGAAACCAACACTGCCAGCACCTTGATCTTGGATAATTCCAGTCTACAGAACTGTGAGAAAATATGTTTCTGTTGTTTAAGCCACTTATTCTGTGGTATTTGGTGAATGCACCCATGACAAATAGGTTTTGTGTCTATTTCTGATTAACATTTCACCCCCATGATAAGACAATGACAATCCCTCATGATAGGACAATGACAATCTGCCTAGTCTTTGCCACCTCTGTCAAGAATCTCGTTTTATTAAAATTACAAAAAAAACTGTTTTATATGTTTTTTTTTCTTATTACAATTTTATTAATGTTATCTCTACTCTTCTTAGTATCAATAATACCACACACATATGCATGCACACAAGCACAAACACAGATGTCGTTTTATATATATATATATATATATATATATATATATATAAATAAACATGTTTTCACTTTCTGAAGTACCAGGAAATGGCATACATGCACAAATGCTGTGCCTTATTTGAACTCACAATAAGCCTATGAGATAGGTGTATCATTTTCCTCATTGTATAGATGAGGAAAGATGGCTAAGTAACTTGACCTTGATCACATTATGTTAAGTAGAAGAGCTCCTACCTCCAACACTATTACCTTAGATGACAATGATGAAAGCAGTTGACAGAGTACTAAATGTGACCATTATTTATGTAAGCCCCTTATATTAAATAATTTAATACTCATGATATTCCTTACCCACGTTACATATGAGGAAACTTAAGGAAAAACAGATTTAGTGATTAACCATAGCCATATAGCTATAGAGATTTAGAGCCAGGATTCAGATCTAGGCAATCTGGCTCCCAAGTGTCTACTTTCAACTGCTACACTGCATTTCTTCTCAAAGGTTGGAGTGGATATATAACAATGTGGTGAAGGTTGCTGATGGCAGTTAGAAAACTTATGTAATGGCTTCTGTTACTTTATGTTTTAGAAAACTGGATGGCAATCACAACCATGCTCTGCATGCCATTTTGTATCTAGCCATAACTGATTGAGGTCATAAAACAGCATGTATGATCTTCAGTGCTGCAACAGGGATAGCTGAATATATCTTAAAAACACCAACTCAGTATTTTTAACAGTTTTTCTAAATGCTTCTCAAGTTTCTTAACTTGAACACTCAAAATTCTTCATGCAAACATTTTCTATCTCCACTCCAAATTTTGTAATTTAATTAATTAATGATTTTAAAATAATTTTAGTTAAAAATAATTGAATATATTATATATTTATAGAGTACAATGTGATGTTTACATATATGTTTACATTGTGGAATAATTAAATCATGCTAATTAACAAATATGTCACTTCATAAATTTGTCTTTTTTGATGTTAAAATCATTTAAAATCTAATCTTTTCGGAATTTTGAAATACACAATGCATTATTATTTATTATAACCACCATTCTGTGCAATAAATCACTAAAATTTATTCTTCTGATCTAACTAAAATTTTGTACCTTTCGGTCAATATCTCCCCTTTCCCTACTCACCCCCCTCCTTCAGCCTCTGGTATCCACAGTCCACTTGCAGTAGATATCCAGTTAGAGGAAGGGCAGTTAGAGGGAGGAGAAAATGACAAAGGAGAGGACCTTGTTTAATTGTCAGAAAATACTCAAATTTGTTTATTATAGAATATGGCCCTTTATGGAAAAATAAACAAGACTGTGATAATTTTGAAATTTCAGAAAAATAAAAAGTAGAATATTCACCAGAAGATGGAGTAGAAGTCAGATATGCAGACAATCTGAAAGAGTTAGTACAAAGAACTCCTGAGAGAAACTAAGTTGCAGGACAGGGAGGTTAATAATGCTGTTTGCTGAAATGTTAGAAAATGATAGGATTTTTCTAAGGAAATAGTCACTGAAGGCCTAAGAGTGCAGTTTCAGTAGAGCTGTGAGGAAAATGAAATTGCAGAGCTTAGGCAATTGAAGTAGTGGGAGCAGGTATAGTGATTTGACAGGAAAAGATCCAAACTAAGAAAATTCACTCTATTATGAATTGTATAAGTCATTGATGACTCAGAGCCAAGTAAGATTATAATTACATTTTTGCTCAATCTAAATTTTTATTAAGAACATTTAAAATGAGTTTTGGCTTTTAATGCAATCAGAATATAAGTATTTTATTTTTCAATGGTTCCACATTTTTCAGGTTGTTAGAAACACAAAGAGAAGTATCCATCGTGCCAGTTATTATTAATTTTATATGCATTGCTTGGACACTAAATGAAACCTTTTACTTCGTTTCCCTTTTTCAACAGGATAAATGAGAGTATCTGAAGTATTAATACCTTACTATTCTAAGTTACCCCTTAACACTCCTTAGCCACACAATCAAAGGAAATAACCTCTTTGTGTGTGTGTGTGTGTGTGTGTGTGTGTGTGTTAGCTGAAAGAGAATCTTCTAAGCACAATGAATTTGTCTTCTATTTATCAGAATGCTATTTTTTTTTTCTGTCTCTTCAGATCTCTTGCCTTCCAGGATATACACATAGGCTTTAAGAGATCCTATGACTCAAATATACAAAAGCTATTGAAGCAATCCCCCCAGGCACAAGGTCAAAGCTTAGAGAAGTTAAAGAGTTTATATTTCTGAACCTCATTACTGGCAAATTGTTGCTGAAGCAAGAAAAGACATATACTTTCAAATCTTTACCCTAAAACTAAATTTGTTTTGGAGGTGCAAGGATTCACAAGATTACTCATCCTCAGAAAAGAGGAGACAAAGACATGCAAGTGTGGTTACAGCCTATTAATAAAGAAGGATACAGCCAAGCTTTCATCTGGAGATGAAATGGTGATTGTTTATAGAGTCAGCATTGAAAGTAACAATTTTCTTTCTTGGTGTCCCATTCTAAACGACATATATGGTAATGTAATCTAGACAATGTGTATATATCTAATAGCTTATAAAGTTGCCAAAAAAGACAAACTTTCAGGATTTTAGACCAGCATATAGGGGAAACAATGAAGTTACTCTTAAAATTTTAACCTCTCAGAATAAAAATCCATGGTTTAAGATAGAAGAAAATGAAAGGGAAAGACAAGAAAATGCATCTAAACTATATCAAGATTTAAAAACAAATTTGCATAACACTGTGCTATATCTGGTTTTATTTTTGTCTAAAATGTGTATTAGCTATGAATTATATATGTATATGTAATAATATATACATGTATTTTTGTATATACTTGCTCTATTTCTATTTATGCTACCTTAGTAAATCATATTTAAATAAATGATTAAGAATTTTCAGGGACAACCAAGTTCATTGAAAATCACCTATGATCTGCAGTAATCAGCTTATTAATAATTTTATAACTGAAAGAGATCCAAAAGAAACTATTGTAATATGTTCAGAGAAAGATAACAGGAGGAAGATACTCTACATTGATCTTAAAAATAGAGAACTCAAAGAATAAGGGCTTTGAAAAATAACTGCAGCACAATCCAGAGTGAGTGTCCCACAAATTAGAGTACTGCATTCCATGTGCTACAGGTATTTCTATAAAAGTGCCCTATATGATGGTCTATGATAGCTTGAAAAAAATGAACCAATAGATCATTTCACTTTTCTTGTAGAGCTATTATGTTCATTTAACCATCTCTTCTTAATGTGTTGAAAGGGAGGAAACACCTTGCTCAAAAACACAAGTCTTTTGGCTCATTGGGTAGTTACATTTTTCTTATAATTCTATTACCAGCATTCTGATGTGTATGCCATTTTCTATTTTTATACAGTTTAAGAATTTTATTTTGAAGTTTATGGAATGACTTCTATACTCTTCAATTAAAGGTTCTTAACTAAAATAAAACCAATTTATTTACAGTTTTGATTCTATGCTGTAAAATATATTTTTTCTTTTTAGTTGACACATAATAATTGTACATATTTGTTAGGTACAGAGTGATATTTCAATACATATATGTAATATATAATGATAAAATTAGGGAAATTCTGTCACATTTATCATTTGTGTTAGTAATACTCAAAATCCTTTCTTCTAGCTTTTTGAAGACATACAATAAATTATTGTAGTGCTATAGAACATTTAGAATTTATTCCTTTTATCTGGCTGTAATTTTGTCTCCTATCCTCCCCTCCCCTCTATCCTTCCCATCCTCTAATAATCATACTTCAACTCTTTACTTCTACAAGCTCAACTTTTTTAGTTTTCACACATGTGGAGAAAATGGGAGTACTTATCATTCTTTGCCTGACTTATTTCACTTAACATAATAGTCCTTCAGGTTCACCCATGTTGTCTTGAATGACAGGATTTCATTTTTTTATGTGTATGCAATTCTCTTCTAAGTGTAGTTATTAGAAGTTCATGGCACTCTGTTCAATCTCCTCTGAATCCACCCATAAAAATGAAGTTTCCAGGTATCTACACTTCAGCATCAGACCTTAGAACATGGTTATATTCTTTAGTGAATGGCATGTCTATCTCATCACTGATTTTCCATGGATTACTTAATGACAAGCATGAAAATTAATCTAGAAATTTTCCTCAAACTTAAGATTTTATGTGAACCAATAAACTCTCTAAGGAAATAATAGAGTTATTAATACTTTTAAGAATAAAATGTAATTTGACACAGTTAAGTCTTCAAGGTGTTTGGTAAATTCAGAGAGATGTAAAAAAAGAAAATAGACATGTGTACTTAAGCATGAAGTATTTGCTTATAACTAAATATAAAAATTTATAAAAATATAAATAATTATATATAATGAGAAAGAGTAAAACTAATAAGGATAAAAATTTTTAGTGATCATTGGCCATATGCCAGATGCTGTGCTGAAATATATAAAATTGAGTTTCAGAGAGTTATCATTTATTAAAAAAAAGTGAGCCTCAGGAAGTGGTGTGAATTCTTAAGGAAATAAACAGGGTCCCTTCATATAGCTGTTTCCAAAGGGTACCTCCTTCCCAGGTTTCCCACATTCGATTTGGGATCAGGGGATATGTTCCATTTCAAATAAAATTTTCAGGATCAGCAATGCGTTAATAGATAAGGTCAATATCAATCCTAATATTCTTTTATGGAAAAAAAACAACAAAATGACACACCACAAACTACAAATCTATTATGTTCTCTAATTTTCTGATAGCTCTATCAGTTAGCTAAATTCTGACTCTTTAATGTAATACAGTACTATCAACCTCATTTATGTTACCAATACTTGCTTAGGTATATAGTTATCAACCAAATGAAATATCCATTATGGAACAGATCATCTACAAATTTTATTACTACAGCTAAAAACTTAGTTCAGAAATTTGAATAAGCAATTTTTAAAACCGCAAAACTTAGCCAAATTTTTCAAGTAAAAAATATTGCTATAAAATGTTAAAAATAATAATTATACAAGATATTTTTCTTAGAAATAATTGCAGACATTAGGATAGTCCTAGAATATCCCATTTTAGAATAGAATATTTATTAAATAAACATTATCCAATTTTTTCCTTCCAACTCTCTTATGCCTAAATAAGAAAAGCATAGGATATTGTTCTTTATTAAAAGGCCAGTAGTGTACTATTCTTTAATATAATAAAAAACACTTATACTGTTAGACTAATTGTCTTAGGATATCTTAAAATTGTTGTTCTTCATTCTTCTCTGAAGCTCCCAACTCTATGTAAATCCACTGTCAACTGTCATAATGGGCTAACGCTTATCCATCCGGTGGATTATCTATGACAAAAGTATTATTTTTCTTTTGGTATTTTCTTGCAGATTTCTATCATGTTTATGAATATCGCCATTGCCTTTCTTCAACATAACCATGTACTTGTATGCCCAAGCATTTTGATAAAAAAATTACTTCAAATAGTCATATGACATATGTCAATTTAGTGCTACTTTGAGTTAGCAATGATTCGCATAGTTCTCATTTTATTTTTGCACAGTATGAGCTCACAATTTTATAAGGACTTAAAAAAAAAAAGAAAGAAAGAAAAAACAACAACAACAAAAAAGAAATAGAAAAACCATTTTCAGTCACACATAACTGAATAATTGAATAAAACTAAAATCAAAGTCCCTAATTGAGGGAGCTCTGAAGGAAGTAAAGAGTTGGATGGAGACCTAAGGGAAGAGAATGCGTTACTACATCTGGGAGCACATTGGAGGATACAAGTAGAGAAGGAACAGTGAAATGTATATACAGTTAGGAAATCTCCATAAAACACTATAAAGTTTTTTATAAACATAGGTTTATCTGCCATAGTTCCTATCTTCCTAAGAATTGAGTCACTTATCTTCATGAGGAAAGACCTGAGAAGGCTTTCTAACTGTGGCTATAAGAGAGTTATCCACAAGTGTAGTACTTTAAGGCTGAGCTCTACTGTACACAATCACTCAGAAAGTCTGAAGTTCTACTCTGCTCCAGGAAGCTGACTATGTGATGGCCAATAGTGACTTTATAATCTTATATTAGAGGGTAGGCGAGGACATTTATAAAAGACTAAGTGCTGCAGCGAACTTATGAAGGAGACCAACCTGTACCATTACAAGTTAAACCAGAAGTGATTTACTCTGCTAACCTAAAATACATTGCTAAAAAGTACAAGGTTTGTGAATGTGTGAGAAACGACAGTGAACAGTTTCCTGCTCTGTGTGAACATGAAATATGAATAAAAATAGAATGCCTTGTAACATAAAGAAATGCCAACACACTGATTTGTCATTTAGTCCTGGGGCATAATTTGAAATGTGTCCCTTTAATATGAAGTCACACTCTTTTTAATTTCATTGTTTTTTTTCCTTGAAAGTAGCAGTTATATTATTTATTTGTTATTTTTTTAAAAAATTTGTTTTGAGACTTGAGATTCATAATCTTCATAAATGGCAGAAAATTCATGCTAATTAGCAGAACTGTTCAAGAGATTAAGCTGCTGATTTTATGAAAATAGGTACTGACGTGAATTATTCTGCAAATTCCCAAAGAGATCTCTCTTTCACACTATGAGGACTGAGAATGTCTTACTATGTATACAACATCAACACTCTTTGGGATAAAGTCAAACTAATTCATCTATCTTCAGAGAAACCATTTTTGCTAAGCAAAGCACAAAAGAAATTCACATTCTTTGCTGCCACTAAGAACAATCAATTAACAGGGAAACAAAGGTGATGGAAATGGTTTCTTGTCCAGGTACTCTGAATGCCAAACAAATCTTGAGTAAGAACAATGAAAAGTAAAAAAAAAACAAAACAAAACAAACAAAAAAAATATTGAAATTCTGTTTTCTTGAATAGCAAATTTCTAGACCCCTAGGGTAGAAAGTTTGTCTATTCTTTCCTTCTATTAAACTTAAAGTATTATATATATTTTAAATATCATATATAAAGTGCATATATATATACACACACACACAAACATGGTTTGTGAATGTGTGTGAGAAATGACAGATAGTGAACAGTTTCCTGCTCTATGTGAATACTAAATATGAATAAAAATAGAATGCCTTATAACATAAAGAAATATCAACACATTGATTTGTCATCTACTCCTGGTGCATGATTTGAAATGCATCCCTTTAATATAGAGTCAAACTCTTTTTAATTTCCAAAAAGTATCCAGCTTTTGTTAATATATTTTTCGTATTATGTGGCTGGATACTTTCTGGATAGACCTTGTATATATATCTTATATCTCATTATACGGCATTCAAACACAGATTCCTCCAATACCGAAATATCTTAGATGTGCACATTTGGACCACTGAAGACATACTGTGTTAAATGGATCCTAAGGAGCCTAAAGACTAATACATCTTTCTAAAGTGACTGACTTACTATTAGGGAAAGACTTGAGAAGCCAAATGCCAAATCTTTTCCATTTTTGTACTCGTTCCAAGTAAAATAGTGGGGTATAAAATAATGCAATGCCCAGTTAAAGTGCTAACACTAAAACCACTAATGGTTTCTACTTTTGACTCTTACAGGGGGTCAAATTTTGTTGTCTTTTGTATGTCTAGCTTTATTTGAGACCTTCATTTGCATTTATTCAAGGCTTAGTAAATATAATTTAGTATCTTTTTTATAGCAATTAAGCATTTGCTTACTGAGAGTAAGTATTCAAACAGAAGTCTTGCATTAGATTTTCTACCATATTGCAATTCTTATTAAGAAGCAAAATGTATCTGATTTCACTTTTGTAAGCTCATTTTAGTTAATATAAATTATTTCACAGAGCTACTAACCTTTGGAAACATGCTACAAATTAGCATTATTCATTTCTGTGGTGTATTTCATTTTTAATTTAATAACAGAAATTCTGGCTAGCTCTAAAGGTCAGTCTAAAAGCAGCCTTACCATCGTCGTACTGGCCCAAGCAGATTGTGAAAAGAGAGCCAATGATAATCCCTGAAGCTAAACATTTCCAGAGATAAAATTGTTGAAACATCTTCAGTCAAATTCTACTCAAGGCTGATCTGAAATAACAAGAGGAAGAAAGAAACATTTGACATGTTCATTAATCCGTTATAGGTAAACACAACTGTCACAGCACAGAAAAGCCTTAATGACTTTATAGTTAATTACCTGTGCCATGCTATCCATTAACAAAGTAACACATTTGTTTAATGCACTGAAACTCTCTATCAACATGAATTTGCAGACAAGTAATCTCTAAGGAAAGACATATTTTCTTGTATTTATTTTGTAAGCAAGTAGGTTGAGAAGTTAACATGCTAATAATATCAGAAACACACTGTCTTTAAAATTGAGACCTTATGGGTAAATCAGATGTTAATCGATTTGAGTTACTAAACTTATGTTTTCTATAGCATAATCCTATAATAAAGTTTAAGGTGTTCTACAACAATTTAAAATGGTAAACCAGTTTTTAGTATCCTACACAAGAAGTTCAATGGAAATCTATCTTACACAATTAAGTAGAAAATCCCATAATTAAAATGGTAATTCCTTTCTACTGAACTGATAAGAGATTGACTTAATTATGCCAAGAAAGACTAAGTATAAGCCGTCAATTTTTACCCCATCTGTTTTATGAAGCATTTGGATGAATTTCATGTTAATTCCTTTGTTTTACTTTGCAACCTCTCAATAAGTAAAAAAAGAAAAGAAACTGATTGAGAAATTAGTGGCCAGTGAGCATACCAGAAAATCTTATTGAAAGAATGATGTGCTTAGTTTCTATGTAAATTGAAGGAATTATTCACACAGAATTGCTCATAATGCCCCTGATTAGAGATTGTGGTAGAATATTATCGGAACTCTGTTTCTCTAATTCAGAGGTTCCAAACTTAGATGCCTACAGAGGACAAAGGAAAAGAGTAAATTAGCCTAGAGGGACAATAGGGATGGTGGAGGCTGCCATAAACCATGCAGTGCAGGGTTGTTTAAAGAGACCAGCTGGTGCTCAACTTCTGTCAATGGCTGTTATGTGGGAATGCAAACCAGCGTAGCCAGGTCTTCTGATTTTCCAGGATAAAGCAGAAATCCTAATTTTCATGTGATTGCCCAGTGTTTAAATAATTGTTCAGTCCTCTTTATAAGACTAAATGTTTCTGGCAGGTCATATTGATGTCTGAAGACCTTCAGTCTAACCTCTATATAGAACATAAGAAAATTAACAAGAAAAAAAAAATAACCCCATTAAAAAGTGGGCAAAGGATATGAACAGAAACTTTGCAAAAGAAGACAGAACAATGGCCAGCAAACATATAAAAAATTGCTCACCATCTCTATTCTTCAGGAAAATGCAAATCAAAACCACAACGAGATATCACTTAATTCCAGTGACAAAGCTTTTTATCAAAAAGTCCCAAAACAGGTACAACCTCTATGGAAAGTAATATGGGGATATCTCCAAGAGCTAAAAGTAGAACTACCATTTGATCCAGCAATCCCATTACTGGGCATCTACCCAAAGGAACAAAAGACATTCTATAAAAAAGACATCTGCATTGGAATGTTTATAGCAGCACAATTCACAGTTGCAAAGATATGGAAACAACCCAAGTGCCCATCAAAACATGAATAGATTAATAAAATGTGGTATATGTATACCATAGAGTTCTATTCAGCCACAAAACACAATAGTGATCTAGCACCTCTTGTATTATCCTGGATAGAGTTGGAGCCCATTCTACTAAATGAAGTATCACAAGAATGGAAAAACAAGCACCGCATGTACTCACTCACCCTGTACAGCACCCTGTACTCACTCAGATTGGTATTAACTGATCAACACTTCTGTGCACATACAGTAGTAACATTCATCGGGTATTGGGCAGGTGGAGGGGGGAGGAGGGGATGGTATATTCATACCTAATGGGTGTGGTGTGTGCCTTCTGGGGGATGGACATGCTTGAAGCTCTGACTGGGGCCGGGGAAAGGCAATATATGTAATCTGAACATTTGTACCCCCATAATATGCTGAAATTAAAAAAAATAAATAATAAAAGTAAAAAAGAGGGAGATGCTACAATTTATGACAACATGGATCAACCTGGAGGATATAATGCTAAGTGAAATAAGCCTCACGCAGAAAGACAAATACTGTATGATCTTAGTGGAATATTTAAAAAAAAAATGTCAAATACTATACACAGAAACAGTGATTACTAGGGGCATAAATGGGGAGGAAATGGGGATATGTAGGTCAAAGTTTGCAAACTTGAAGTTATGTAGGATACATAAGGCTAAATATCTAATGTAGTGCATGAGGACTATAGTTGATAATATTGTATTACACACTGAAAATTTGCAAAAAAAATAGATTTTAGGTGTTCTTATCACACACATACAAAATAAGGTAACTGTATATATTTAAGGTGATGAATATGTTAATTCATGTGACTATAGTGAAAATTTTACTTTGTGTGTATATATATATATATATATAGCAAAACATAATGTTGTAACCTTAATTATATACAACCAAAAATAAAATTTCTCAAAATTAAAAAAAAAAAAAAAGTCCCCAAACAACAAATACTGGCGTGGATGCAGACAGATAGGAACACTCTTACACTGATGGTGGGACTGCAAATTAGTACAAACTCTATGGAAAGTAATATGGAGATACCTCAAAGGACTAAAAATAGAACTAGCATTTGATCCCACAATCCCACTACTAAGCATCTACCCAAAGGAAAAAAGTTATTTTTATAATAAAGACATCTGTACTCGAAGGTTTGTAGCAGCAAAATTCACAATTACAAAGATGTGGAAACAACTCAAGTGCCCATCAATACATGAATGGATTAATAAACAACAGTAGTTAAAATTAAAAAAAGAGATTAAACTGAAAGGATATTGATTAGAAAAAACTTAAAGGAAAAGCAATATCTTAGCAAATGGCAAAAGAACACAGTTGTGTTCCTTTGTGGGTCCTTGATCTACCTTGATCTATCAGCTTGACTTCCTTCTCTTTTTTTTTTTTTTTTTTTTTTTTTTTTTTTTGAGACAGAGTCTCACTCTGTTGCCTGGGCTAGAGTGCCATGGCATCAGCCGAGCTCACAGCAACCTCAAATTCCAATCCTTCTGCCTCAGCCTCCCAAGTAGCTGAGACTACAGGCATGTGCCACCATGCCCGGCTAATTTTTTTCTATATATATGTTTTTAGTTGTCCAGATAATTTCTTTATATTTTTAGTAAAGACAGGGTCTCACTCTTGCTCAGGCTGGTCTCGAACTTCTGACCTGGAGAATTCCTCCCGCTCGGCCTCCCAGAGTGCTAGGATTACAGGCGTGAGCCACCGTGCTCGGCCTTAACTTTCTTCTTACTAGTTTAGTTTTTAGTACTATGCTCTCACAAATTATGCTATTTTCTTTCACTTCTGTCTCTAATCAATTTGGTTTTATGTAACAGCCTTCAAGATAAAAACAACCTGATGGGTCATCATTTCAAAATCAACAATGCCACTGCTATTAGGCCTCCAGAAATAGAACCTTGTGATCTGTGACCGTGCACTTTTTTTTTAGAGTATAACATTCATAACATTGAAAACATCATAATAAAAACGTGCATAAAACTTCATTTAAAATAGGTACAGTGCTTGCCACCTACAGAAATAAGATAATTCTGAGGAATGTGTTACACTTGTTTGTTTTTGAATAATGAGAAAGAAAACAACTTCATTTTTTTACTGTTTCATTTGTATCTGCATTATTTCCAAAGAAATTTTAATCATTTCAATGGACTCGATATTTATAGTGACTTGAAAGAAAGCTATGATTCACCATGTCAACCTTAAAATACTCAAAAACATAAAGCACATATTGACTTAATGAGAAACATCAATTTCTAAATAAAGAAACAATGAAAACCCACCCAGAAAGGTTTCTCCAGTCAAAAGACTATAGGACCAGCATGTTTAGTACAATCATCATGCCAAACAGCTGACAGGTGACAATGGCAGATGATTCAAAATTTCCTGCTTCTTAGGTTTTCAATAAAATTTGAAGTTACTAAGAATAAGAATGTATTTCAAGGGGAGAAAAAGCTGTAAGTGGCTTAGATTAGCCTTAGATTATTTACTGGTTGAACAAAGTGGTGTTTGTGCAGTAATCCATAAAACTTGCTGTACCTATGTCAATACCAGTAGACAAATATAAGAGGATATAAAGAAATATATAAGCAGGCTAAATGGCTACACAGCTTTGGTCAAGGTCCCACCTCGACAGAAACTTTATGGGACTCAATAAAAGGGCTTTTATCATTTGTTATCTGGTTTCTGCCCCTATTAGGGCCTTTAGTGGCAAAATTATTACTTCTAATTTTAGGCCCTAGATTGTATAACCTCTTTGTAAAGTTTGTATCTTCTAGATAACAACAATTTCAATTCAAGGTGATATCATAGCAGGGCTTCCAACTCACCATGCCAGCTGATCTAGAGCATGAAGATGTCCTGCCCTTGGGCCCCTTAGAGCAGGCATCCAGACACTTTTACTCCTTCCATGACAGGCAAGGCCAATTCTCCTAAAGTCTGCCTGAAGCAGTTAACACAAGATAGACATCCATCCTTCTACAACTACTTAAGTTTAAGAAGTATGATCCCTGAAGGAGGAATGAGATAGGAAACCGGCATGCCCAACTTGTTAAAAAGTTGCAGGACCCAAAACCAAGGTCTATGACAAAAATAGGGAAAAAAACAGTATGCAGTGAAGAAACTGGTTAAGACCAGTAAAAGCCAAGATGGCGAGAAGAATAAACTCTGCTCACCCTTGTAGCCCATTATGCATTACCATACTAGAATAAACTCCCAGCAGTGCCATGACAGTTTATAATCACCATGACAACCCCAGGAAGCTATCTTATATGGTATGAAAAGAGGAGGAACCCCTGATTCCTGGAATCTATGCCCTATTCCCAGAAAACCGATGAATAATCCACCCCTTATTTATTATGTAATCAAGAGATATTCAAAGATAAGAGTTCTTCAGCAATATACTCTCTGTTGTTCTGAGAGATAGCTGCTACTCTGTCTATAGTGTAGCCTGATCACTTTTTTTGTGTGTAATAAATGTTGCTTTCATTTCCAATTTAAGGCTCATGCTTGAATTCTTTCCTGCGCGATGCCAAGAACCCTCTTGGCCTTCAGGCAAGATCTCAGTTTTGGGTTCTACTTTTTGGTTTCAACACCACAGCATTCTTCCCTTGGATACATTTTTGACAACGTTAACTATTTTCTGTGAGCCTCTGTCCCTAACTGCTATGTGAAAAACTGCTAATTTTCTTGAGCTATCAAAGTTTCAAGCACACTGTCATTACCATGATAAGAACTCCCATACCAATACTGCATTAGAAAGCAAGCTGGAGTCTCACAGTGATGTGGGAGTTGTACATAGGCAGTCTGCCCTTCAATAGTTTGTTCAGTCAAATTCCTGGTACTTCTGATCTCTGACAAAATCTAGATAGAGCTATAAAAATAAAATTTGTCACTGCTCTGTATTTCGTGGGGGAAATATATGCTATCCACTTGCTGGAATAAAGAAAACTTCCTTTCAAAACAACCTCAATCTTAAATTGAAAATATGAAGCTTTCCAAAGTCACCATATTGCACCACACCAAATACGAATTTGCTTAACTTAATGGCTGGAAACTTTTCTTCTACTTCAGCATGGTGGAAAACATCAATAATGTCTTTATCACTACAGACAGTAGTTATCACTCTTAAGACTGACCTGATGAATCAGCTTTTTTTTCTTTGTAACATGAACTTCAGGAAAATAAAACTGCAGAGACTCTTTCAGATATATCCCTTTTGTCTAGATCATTTTATATTTTTCCTTAGTAGGTATTTATATGTGAATTTCTACTATATATGTACCTATAAAAACATATTATATTTACATATAATTTTATATTACATGTTTTATATATAATCAATATATTTATATGTAACTATGTTACATATTTACACATAAAATTTACATAAATAAGTATATTTATATTTAATTTAAATTTATATTATAGGTAGATTATGATATCTATCCCCTGCTTTATTTTATTTATTTTTTTAGCTATGAGTTTAATTCAGATTAAAACACAGAAATGGTCAGGTTGTATCTAATTTGTGGTAAAGTGGGAATGTAACCTATGTTTTCATAGGACATTGTGAGGTCCAAGGCATCTCTTCGGCTGGTCTAGCCAAATCAGACTTAGCTGATCTTTGCTGGGGCTTATGGATTGCCGACATGCTGCAATGTCTGAAAGTGCCTTGGCTACCAACTTTAAAATGTGTGTTAATTTGCTTTTTATAACCTCTTGTTATTTGTCCCTCTCTAGTTAGATAGATATCCATGCTAAATATGGTGGAATAAAATAAAGTTGATGGAAATAATTTCAAAAATGAGGAAAAGAAATTCATAAAAACTCATCTTTCCACCAGTTCAATCATTTACAATGTATTTCATTCTAGTTTTAAACATTTTACAGACATAATCAACAGTTTTAAACATTAAATAAAACTGATTTAACTCAAAATATATTTCCTGAAATCACATGATATACATAAGGGAAGTCCAAGCTTAGACATTATTCTTCTACAACCTTTGGTGGACCCTTGGAAACTTCAAATCCATGTGTTAACTTGTCTGTCAGGGTCTACCCTTTTTTTAAGTTGTAGTTTTAATCATAAAATTTTAAATAAGAGGAGGTGCGGTGGCTCACGCCTATAATCCTAGCATTCTGGGAGGCCAAGGTGGGAGGATTGCTTGAGGTCAGGAATTCAAGACCAGCCTGAGCAAGAGCCAGACCTGTCTCTAATTAGGAAAAAAAAAAAGTAGCCAGTCAACTAAAAATAGAAACAAACAAACAAACAAAAATTAGCCGAGTGTAGTGGCTCATGCTTGTAGTCCCAGCTACTTGGGAGGCTGAGTCAGGAGGATCACTTGAGCCTAGGAGTTTGAGTTTGTAAGCGAGGCTGACACCATGGCACTCACTCTAGCTCGGGTAACAAAGCGAGACTCTGTCTCAAAAAAAAAATTAAGTAAAAGAGGGAAGAACACTGATTTTCTTTTCGGGTAATACTCCTTAAGAAAATAAATTACTGACAAACATAATTAGCCTATTTAATTTACATTTAAAGGTTGTGTGCTATTAGAAAAAAGCAATAGTCGATGAAATCAATGACAAATATAAGCTATGTATTATAATAATCTAAACACACTATTTGGTTTAATAAAATGTGAATACATCAAAACTTTTAAAAAATGAGGAAAAAATTCAGTACCCATGTTCACTATGGCTATCATATTGGATATCCTTTTTAGTGTTCATACAAGCATTTGCTCAATTAGAATTTATATATTTAGTGTATATCAGACAACATTTCCGCTACATAAGTAAATTGATTGAATTTATTCACAATGACTTTGCTATTGAGCAAGTACTGTAACTTCATATTTTTTATTTAATATATTATTTCAAAGTATTTTAGTAAAAAGATTCCAAATCAGGAGAACATTAAATTTTAATGGCCAATTGTACAGGATTTCCATTCAATCTATGCCTTCAGAACTTTTGTCTAAATACTAGTCTTTGAGATAAATATATTTCTCAAAATTTCTTAGAAAAATCACAGTTTGAAAAGAGTGAGAACTCTGAAATAAAAAAAGCCAAGGATTATTTTACCTATGGAGTTTTTAACTTAAAAACATAACCAACGGTGTTTTACAGCTCAGGTAAGTGCATCCATGGTTTTAAAAGGAAGCTTGAGGGAGTTCTAAGTAATAATGTAATTCACTGGATTAGAAAACACATTCTGCCCGATATTCTTGTTTTACGAAGGTTATACATCCTAAGAAACACAAATAAATATGAGTAAACAAGTCTTTTCTTAGCAGAAATTTATTAGCAAAAAATAAAGCTAATCGAGAGAGATTGAACTTAAAGGGGTGAAAATGCCAGTGACTTTTATGATGTATTATAATAAAAGTCCTGGCTCTGGAATGAGAGAGTATTGTGTTGCATTACTAGTTCTGCCACTTTTTTTGACACCATATAATGATAAACTAGTGAGAACTTGTGAGACTCAGTTTATAATCGGGACAATAAAACCTATTTTATTCTACAGTAATTGACAGACAAAAAACTTAATAAAATATATAGCAGCAGTTAAGAATATTCATTTGTTTATTTACTGCATAAGTATTTATTGAGTGCTGATTCTGAGCAATCCACTTTATAAGATGCAGAGGCTTCTGCATTGTGAGGACAAGTGGATGAATTAATAATTAATAAATAACTAAACAGTAGTTCATATGGAGTTTTCAGTCTAATAGGTGTGGCAGCTATACCTAAAGTGCCCCACAGTGAATCAAACCCTTGGACAATCTCCTCCCATACAGTGTAGGTGGAATATATACCTTGGTTGCAATTAATAGAATATGGTAAAGGTAATGAGATTTCCCTCTCTTGTGTCAGCTAAGTTATATAAAACTCAGTCTCAGCACATTGGGATAGCGGGGGGAGAGAGACAGAGACAGAAGGAAAGAGGGAGAGAGTGAGGTATCAGCTGTGTGCAAGGAAGCAAACATTCATGTTGAAAACTGTCTATGTAAAGGGACATATGCCAAGGGGCTTTAGGTGATTTCTTGGACCTGAGGGTACCCTCTAGACAACAACCTTCAGTCATACAACCAAAAGGAAATGAATTCTGCCAACAATATAAACGAGCTTTGTAAAATATTATATTCTATACTGTTAATTGCACTTTGAAAATAAATGTAATTTAAACACTAAAATAATGAGATATTATTTTATATATGATCAATTACAAACATAAAAATCATTTTTTCTGATAAATCTATTTACTATTTCTTTCTGTTTCTTAATTAAAAAACTTTTGTGCCAGAACTCAATCATATACTATGGCTTGGTAAAAAAAAATAAATAAAATAAATTAAAAAAAATATATACATATATATATATATAGTCTTAACTAATAGTCTTTTAAGTAAGTGCTGGATTTAAGATGAAATATTCATCATAACATTTCTAATAAATAAATAATTGCAAGTATTTAATGACATATCAAACAGTAGTACTTAAATTTTAAAATTTGTTTTTCTAAATCTGCATGCATTAAAATCATGGAAAATTAATTAGTAAAGCATGTCATTTTTATTAATATAGTAGGTAATAGTAGGACACATAAGATTTATAATATTTATTTGAATATTAAGATGTATGTAATGGATACTACAATAAATGCTGATTGGGAAACTTGAATTCTAATTAATAAAATATTTGTTTACTATATAGAAGTAATATACACTTTGTAAAATTTACTTATACCTTTTATTTAACATGAATAGAATAGAAAAATAGAAAATGTGTATTCTGCATACTTCGCTAAGTGACATGCAGAATGAATAAGACTAAGTTTATCCTCCATTGCTGCCTTCTCACTGGAAGGGACTCATAGATCATAACTTTTCTACACTTTACTCATACTTCACATTATATGCAGGCTATATCCAGGGATCACAAATTTGCATACCATGTCAAAGCAGATGCAGAAACAAAATAATATACATATCACTTTCTATTGTCTTTTCGAGACTTTTAGGGTAAGGTCCCCAGCTAACTGAACTGAAACTATGAATATTTTATTGACCATAGTTTTAAACTAGAAAAATTCCGTCAAGAATTATATCTCTATGTTTGATGCTGATAAAAAGTCATTTTTGAGTATGGTAGATGTTACTATTTTCAAAATTATTAGACATGTTTTACTAACTTTGATAGTCAAATAGTGGATTGCTTTAATTTCATTTTGTGTTTTACTTACTTTTCTTAAGAAATTATACATGAAATTTATAGTCTGGGACATTTGCAGAAATATTATCTCAAAAATAGTAACTCAAATAATAGTCTAGTACTGAATGATGTCCAGATAAAGATACATTTTACAAATATTTCTAAGCTTTGATTTGATGCAATTATATGAGCTTTTACCATTTATTTTATAAACCTGTAAAAATAAGGAAGTGATCAATATCAACTAGCAAAAATGTGAAGCTGAATGATTTGACTTAGGAAAATAGGAAAATAGCTAATTATGTAAGAACCATGTAAACCCTTCATATTTACACTACAAATCTATCAAAGTCACTATGCTTGTTCTTAAAGAGACTAGATATGTAAAGCTGAGTTTTATCTGATTACACAAAAATGTAACTTTTATTGAATAGAATCCATGTATAAGCAGACTTGTGCAGTTCAAACCTGTGCTGTTCAAGGGTCAGCTGTATATAACTGTATTACAACTGTAAAATTCTGTCTTGTCTATAAATGATAACACACTATAATTATTAGGCGCTCTATGTTTGAGGGGCAAACCCAATTTAAATAACGTACTCATAAAAGGTGAACTTCATGAGTAATAAACAAGAAAATTTGTCTCTTTCTACAAATACCTAATTTTATAATGTATCTTGCTTTTTAAAATTATCAAACTAAAA
This sequence comes from Eulemur rufifrons, assembly GCF_041146395.1. Lineage (NCBI taxonomy): Eukaryota > Metazoa > Chordata > Mammalia > Primates > Lemuridae > Eulemur > Eulemur rufifrons. The sequence continues at coordinate 34,057,636 of NC_091010.1, read as the reverse complement.
AGTAATTATTATTCCTTCTATAGCATCCGTGTTCATTATATGGCATAATTATGCAAGTCCATTTTTTTCTAACTTAAAAATTTAATTTATTACCTTAAATATTAGTTTCTGCTATTATATGGTAAATGCAAACTGCCTATGTAATTTTCTTTATCTTATTAAAACACTACAGATATTAAATGGTATGGACATTCTAATAATAATCATTGTATTTTTCTACATTTTTAAAATAAGTTGTTATATATCACTCGGGGTTGGTTATTATTTTAAGGATATCTTCTTACTCCAAAAGGTCAACAGTTAAAAATATTCATTTCCCAACACACCATGGCAAGAGAATTTAGAAGTACAACAGCCCATTTCATTCCAAACTTTTTATTTCCAGGGAATTGTCCTATGTTTCTTCAATCTGAATTAACTTGTAATCCTCTACATTTATTACCATCACCTCATTTTATTTTATTTTATTTTATTTTTAATTGTTTATTTCTGCTTAGGCACTTCCTCTTTCTTTTTATCTCAACATGAGAAGCTCTCCCTCATGTAAGACTTCTCTGACAAGTCCCCTCCTCACTTGAGTATAGGGCATATTTATTTGCTATATTTCCTAGCTTTTTTCCTTTTATTCAGAAAACATGTCTCAGTTTATAATTAGATGTCTGCCAGTGGGTACTTTGACAATGTTTGTATTTCATCTTCTGCCCCTGAGAAGAGGAATTATTATTAGCCAAATTCCTATCCCAGCTTTTTATCCCAGAGCCCAGCACAGTGCTTGGCCCAGATTAGCATTTTGTAAGTATGTGTTAAATAAATGAATTTTTAAAACAAATTTAGCAATTTCACACAATTACCTATTACTTATTTTAATTACAGCTAATTCATTCTTGTCAAGTCTATATATATGTATGAAATTTTTAAATGTATCAAATTATTTGTGCAGCATTTGTTGAATAGGCAAAGATAGATTATTGATAAATCCTGAAGAAGTTTTATTTTCTTCTAGATGTTTATAATGCATTGTTGGAGAAAGGCCATAAATATCATAAATCCTCAAAGAGAATAAGGAGATATTTATGTATAAATATATATATACTCATTATATTAATTTCATAATATGTAAAATTGTCAAAACAGATAAAATATATGCTTATAAAAGATAAGAATAAATTAATTTAAATGTTAGTAAGCAAGTACAAAATCCTAACCTCTAAATTAAAATTTATGGTCGATATAACCACAAAGACTATTGGGATCACTTTTTGTTTCTGTGAACCAATTAAATAAATGTGCTCTCAAATTTCTCCCCCTATGTCTGAGCACACTGATATGAGCAGAACTGTCTGTAACCTAAAATAACTTCTATTTTTAATATGGTTCTTCATAGAAAAATCATTAAAAAACAGTGTACATAGCCACAAAATACTATTTTCATATATTTGTTGAAATGACAAAAGTAATGGAAAGTCACAAAAAAGCACCGTCTTTTAGAATAATTTGTAGAAAACAAAAACAAAAGGTGAAACAGTACATATGTGGAAATACATAGTTATTTTTACACTTAATTAGCACTTTTGTCCAATTAAGCAATAATTACTTTAAAAAGTAATGCTTTTCCCCTTACAATTATTGCTGAAGTTCAAAAGTTCAAGTTTTTAATTACTACTCATAAAGCATGCAGTGAAACTTTTAAAACTATGAAAAGTTCACTATTTTACATGATTCAGCAAGATATTTCTCTTAGAAAAAATATCATTAATAAGTACCAAATTTCTTACAAATTAATGGCAAGAAACTTTTTTCTTCTCCTTTTCAGTTTTAGAGATGGGTGAATAAATCAGTCAGAGATCTTTCGTGGATGAAAGGAAGTAGAAGTCTTAAGATTAGAAAATCACTAATGTGATGCCCATGGGCAAAGATGAAATCAGATATTATGGATAATTTTGAAGTAGCGATTTTAATAATGATAAAGGTATAACGAAAAGGAGAATCAAAGAAGAAACAAATTTCATGCCTCTGCCCATACCAACCAACCTATCATGTATTTCAAAAGGATATTTGGCTAATACCTTGTAAACAGGGATATATGAAGATTTTTAAAAATTAGATATAATTGTGGCAGGATATGTATATTCATGTGTGTGCATGTGCATTATGTTGCATGTATTATTGTTAGTAGCATGGCTGTTTCAGGAAGGGGTCATAAATGCATAAGACTATAAGGTTCAGGAAGATACTACAAATAAGTACAGCTGGCTGAGAAAAAATGATGGCTCTGGAGACTTTGCTAAATTTAAAATGATATTAGCTTCTTTGTAGAAATCTTAATCTATATTTTACATCTTATCTTGCAATTTTTTTAGATAAAACAGAATGTCTAGATTTTAATATGAAATTATATGATTTGTAATTGTTTTAATTAAACTGTGTTTAAATGTACAGTGTTGGCCGAAGAAAATAAAGCTGTTTGTGCTGTCCAGACCAGGGTGCAATACAATAGTTTGAAAAAATTGGGCTTAAAGGTCTGTCAGTTGGCTGTCAGTTACATAATCATAACTATCTCTCCATATGCAATTAGGACCATAGTACTCTCATCACGTCCCACAAAACCTCTTTTCACAGTCTTGTCCTTTTAAAGTTATAACAGTGTAGAGTATCTTTCTGCCTGGAAAAATCTATCTCAGTAATATATGCAATAACTATAAAGATGATGTGCTAGGATGCCCAGGATATCCTAGGTAGAAATTTTAATACTGCTGCTGTTCAGGATTTTCTCAAAATTGGAATTTTCAAAAATGTCATGTAGTTACTTTAAAATGAATGTATATATATATATATATATATATATATTACACATATACATTCTCAAAGGCATTCTTGCATGCACATCTACCTCTAAAGTAAGAATGTATTTGTGGCACAGTCATTAATGCAAATTTTATTCTTGCCTCAAGTATTGATTTATTCTCTAAATTTTGTAATCATGTGAGCAACTTTTAAAATGATACTAGATTACTAGATTAAACTCATATTGATGACATTTACCTATTTTATTTCTTTCTTTCAGGTTTTAGGATGGTTCTAGACAATCTTTTAAACTAGCTTTTGGGTACTTGCTGCTTATCTGTCGGATGTGCAATACTTAGATTGGCATTTCAACTTCTGATGAGAGCCCTTATATGATTCTAAGGTTAGGCATATTGCTTCTCCACTCAAACAAATTTTAAAAAAGGGAAGAAAGAGAAGTAAATGACTGAAATCATGAGAATTGTTCCCTGTAGGCATTTCTAATTTTCAACAAATTAAAAAGAAACCTTCCCAAGTGAGTTGCAGAATGTTATTATCACCACCTTGAAGGTTATCATGTATGTATCCATAAAGATGAAAGGGAAAGGTATATATAGAATTATATTTGAAGAAAATACAACTTTTTATAAGTAAAATAATATCTAAATATGGCAGGAGGCAATATCGATATAAAATTGAATAGAGCAATAAAGCCCTGATAATATAGTTGGAATTCTAAAAACATTTGCATATCACTTATATTATCATTGTGAATTTAAAACCATATGCTTGATAATAAAATATGTTATATAATGGAATGTCCAATACTTGTCCATGTAACCTAAGAAATTTCCCTTGGAAATTACTGTATTAAAGAGAAAAAAGTCATTTGTATCTCATGATACTTACCAAAAGAGGCTTTAGGCAAACAAAAACATTAGCAAAACATACTCTGTTTCATGAGGCATTGTTAATTAAAATGGGAAATACTGTACAGACATTAGCCTCTGAAAATCACTTTTCCTGAAAACACATGAGAAGTAGACTAATTTTAATACTCTAAGATACAACTGAAATGATATTATGCACTGTCTTCCACTAGGCAAGTAATACATGCAGAGCAAAAGCTATTTTAACTGTCATATTAAAAAACTTTAAGTGTGGCTTTTGTCTATAATTTTCTTGTAATCTCATTCTGAATGGAGCTTCATTAAGCAACAGTAATTACAGAAGAGGTAATAGCCTTGCAATAGTTATTTGTTTATAGAAAATATAAAAAAACTAATAAGAGAATGAAAATGCTTAGTCTGATATGGAAAGTTTTGTTTAAACTTCTGTATAGAAGTAAAATAATGGAAATTGAAATGAATCCTTATTGGTTATTTTTAAAATATTACTACTTATTTTCTTAAGAGCAAATTAAGCAATCATTTTCCAATAACTTCTAAACTTCTGAATTTTGGGTCTAATTTTAATTCCTGGGTGTGTCACATGTTTGACAGATTAAGAACATTTTTCTATTTAAAACAGTCTTTAAGGAGCTTGCACTTTTTTGAGAAAATACAAAAAATACAATTACAATGTAGAGAGTTTAACTGCTTGAAGAAAGATGTAAGGGGAGAGAAAGAGGGTTGGAGAAGGGAGAGGGTTGCTAGGATATTTAGGAAATGCTCTCTGATAACTGCATGTTTTTATTTGAGTACATGCCATATTAACATGCATATGTCAAATGTCAATATAAAATATATCTAATCAAAACATTTATTATTTAACTTTGATTAAATATATTATCTTATTTATAGATTTTTTTCCTCATTTATGAGAGAAAGGTTTGCTCCCCAAGGATAATAGTGATGTGTTACCTACTTGTCTTAGGAGAAATATAGTGCGGTAAATGTAGTTGTAGGAGATGAATGAAAATACAGAGAATCCCCTAACCAAATAGAAATGAAAAAATCAATAACCTAGCAGAGTGTCTGGAGAAATATTATTCAGGGAGAGTGGTTTAGGTTCCTTTTTCTCTTTTCTGCAATGAAATTCAGCAATTTATGAAAACGAACCTGAAGTATATACTTGTCATGCTGTGATATATTTCTCCTTATTTTAGGTTTTACAAATACAATAATCAGGCCTATTTTGAACCTCTTTTCACCTTGTTTGAAAAGTATTATTTAACAAAGTCTTTATAGAGCTTGCATTTTATTTTGAGAAAAGAAAAAATACAAATACAGTGTAGACAATTTTACTGCTTGAAGAAAGATGTAAGGGGAGAGAAAGAGGGAAGAGGGTGGAGAAGGGAGAGGGTTGCTGTGATATTTAGGAGATGTTCTCTGATAAAATGACATTTAATCTGAGATCTGGATAAACCAAGGGAAATTTCAGAGAATGCCATCACTGGGAAGCAATAATACCAGTTTCAAAAGCTCTGAGTTGGAAGCATGCCAATCATGGTTAAGAAACAATAAATAGTCCAGATTAATGAGTCTGGGAGGGAACAGTATTAATAGATAAGATGAGAGAAGTAGCCAACTCAGGAGACTGGGAGAACACAGAGGTACCAATTACTGGAATGTTACTCTCTACTGGGGAAGAAGCAGGTTTAGAGCAGAATTCAAGAGTTCAGCTTGGAAAATTAAAGTTTGACATATCTATTAAACTATCAACTAAATATGTCCCACAGATGGATATCAATGAGTCTGGAAGTCAGAGGAGATACGAAAGTTGCCAGTCATGAAATGAATGTGGAACTGATAGGGACTATGTATGGAGTGAGTACAAAGGGAGAAGAAACAAGATTTACAAATATTTAAAGGTCAGAAAAATCGGGGGTATCCCGCTAAAGAGACTGAGAAGGAATAAGAGGGAGTGCCTGAAGCCAAGTGAAGAAAGGATTGCAAACAGGAGAGGATGCCAAGTTGAGGAGGTATGGACTGAGAATTGACCAATGTGTATTTGGCAAAACTGAGGTCACTGGTGACCTTAAGAGAAGTGGTTTCAGTGGAGCACTGGGAACAGAAGTCTGACTAGAAGTTTTCGAATAAATAGTTTAAATAATTCTTTGGTATTTTTCACCAAAAAAACACTGTGTCAGTGAGCAGCAAAATTCAGGACCAGAAAGAGAGTGGTGATGATAAGTTTAGGAATTGGGCACGTGTGTTCACATGTATTAAAGACAGGGCTATTACTAAGGGGAATAATCTATGAAAGAGAGAAGCGCAGTTAGAGTAGGAGAGAGAATGGGCATAGTATTGTTTTTTAATTTGTATTATTTTTTACTATTGTGTTATATTTTATTTCTTTCAAGCATCTTCTCCTGTTTGCAATCCTTTCTTCACTTGGCTTCAGGCACTCCCTCTCATTCCTTCTCAGTCTCTTTAGTGGGATACCCCCGATTTTTCTGACCTTTAAATATTTGTAAATCTTGTTTCTTCTCCCTTTGTACTCACTCCATACATAGTCCCTATCAGTTCCACATTCATTTCATGACTGGCAACTTTCGTATCTCCTCTGACTTCCAGACTCATTGATATCCATCTGTGGGACATATTTAGTTGATAGTTTAATAGATATGTCAAACTTTAATTTTCCAAGCTGAACTCTTGAATTCTGCTCCAAACCTTTAGATCTATAGTTGGTTGAATCCATGGATGTGGAACCCATGGATATGGAGGTCCAATGGCATAGAGTTAGATAGATATACATACACAACTACTTTCTACTTTAAGCAATGCAGTCATATATCACTTAATCATGGGATTATGTCCTAAGAAATGCAGCATTAGGCAATTTCATCTTGTGTGAACATCATAGGGTGTACTTACCCAAAGCTAGATGATATAGCCTACTACAAACCTAAGCTGTATGGCACAGTCAATTGTTCCTCAGCCTCGAATCTGTCTAGTATGTTATGGTACTTAATACTGCAGGCAACTGTAACACAATGGTAAGTATCTGGATATCTAAACATATATAAACATAGAAAGGTACTGTAAAAATAAAGTATAAAAGATAAAAAAAAATAGTACACCTGTACAGGGTACTTATTATGAATGGAGATTACAGGACTGGAAGTTGCTCTGGGTAAGTCAGTGAGTCAATGGTGAGTGCATACAGAGGCCTAGGACGTAATTGTACACTTAGACTTTATAAACACTGTACACTAAGACTACACTAAATTTAACAAAAGTATTTTTCTTTCCTCAATAATAAATAAACCTCTTACTGTAACATTTTTACCTTATAAACTTTTTGATTTTTTTAAACTTTTTGACTCTTTAGTAACAACATTTAGCTTAAAACATAAACACATTGTACAGCTTTACAAAAATATTTTCTTTATTTTCTTATTCTATAAACTTTTCTCTATTTTTGTTTTTTACTTTTTAAACTTTTTTATTAAAAACTAAAACAAAAACACACACATTAGCTTAAGCCTATCTGGGGTCAGAATCATCAATAGCACTGACACCTCTACATTTTGTACTACTGGAAGACCTTCAGAAATAATGACACCTTCAGAAATAATAACATGGAGTTGTCATTACCTCCTGAAGGGCCTGTGTGAGGCTGTTATTCAGTTCATATTTTTTTAATAAGTAGAAGGAGTACACTTTAAAATAATGATAAAAATGATAGTAAATACATAAACCACTACCATAGTCACTTATTATCATTACAAGTATCATGTACTGTACATAATTGTGTATGCTATGCTTTTTTATGACTGGCAGCACAGATCTGTTTAACCCAGCATTACCACAACATGTGAGTATTGCTTTTCGCTACAACATTACTATGGCTACCATGTCACTAGGCAAGAGGAATTTTTCAGCTCCACTGTAATCTTATGAGATCACTGTTGTAAACATGCTTGATTGTTGACCAAAATGTTGTGCGGTGTTTATGAACATATACAGATGCTCCTTGAGTTACAATGGGGTTACATTTCAATAAACTCAAGTTGAAAATATTGTTAAGTTCAAAATTCATTTAAAGTATCTAACCTACCAAACAGCATAGCTTAGCCTAGCCTATCTTAAACATGCTCAGAACATTTATATTAGACTACAGCTGAGTAAAATCATCTAACACAAAGCCTATTTTATAATAATATGTTGAAGATCTCATGCAATTTATTGAAAACTGTACTGAAGTATAATTTCTACTGAATGTGTATCATTTTGTACCATTTTAAGGTTGAAAACTTTTAAATCTAATCATGGTAAGCTGGAGACTATATTTAAACTATGTGTGTGTGTATTTCAAATCATTGTCCCTCATTTATCTAATTCTTGTATGGGAATCCAAATCAAAGAGAATAAGATAAACCAATTTTAATAATGAGTCACGGTTGATTATTTCTAGAAAATTAAGATTTTCTGCTACTACCTAGAACATTACAAAACTGGATTTTTTCTCTAGAAAGAAAGTGTTTAAAGGATATTTAATACTTGGAATTTTACGGTAGGTGCAAGTTCTGATGTAATGAGATTTTCTTTAGATTCTTTTCTTTAGGAAACATTAAACAATGAATCTTGTCCTGAGTTATTTGAACTATTTTTTTCATAAAAAGAAGTAATTGTTTTGGTTTTGTTGCCTGTGCTTTTGATGTCATATCCATGAAATCATTGCCATGACCACTATCATGAAGTTTTTCCCCTATGTTTTCTTCTAGGAGTTTTAGTTTTGAGTCTTATATTTAAGTCTTTAATCTATTTTGAATTGATTTGTGTCTATGGTGTCAAATGAGTGTCCAATTTCATTCTTTTGCATGTGGATAACTAGTTTTCCAACATTATTATGTTGAAGAGACCATCCTTTCCCCATTGTGACTTCTTGTCTGTCTCACAAGTGGTACTATATCAAACTAAAAATGATCTACACAGCAAAAGAAACAAGTAACAGAGTGAAAAGGCAATCAAAGGAAATGGGAGAATATATTTGAAAACCATATACCTGACAAGGGTTTAATCTCCAAAATACTTTATCTAAGAAACCCCTACAACTTAATAGTAAAAAAATAAATAAATAAACAAAAAACTAATAACTTGATTAGAAAATGTGCTAAGGACTTGAATAGACAGTTCTCCAACAAAGACCTAAAATGGTCAACATGTATATGAAAATATGCTCAATGTCATTAATCATCAGTAAAGTGCAAATCAAAAGCACAATGAGATAACACCTCACATCTGCAAGGATGGCTATAATAAAACAAACAAACAAGAAACAAACAAAGAAAAACAAAACAAAACCTAGAAGATAATAAATTGTTAGTGATAATGTGGAGAAATTGGAACTTCTAAACACCAATGGTGGGGGTGTAAAATGCTGCAGCCAATATGGAAAACATTATAAAGGTTCTTCAAAAAATTAACATTGTAACTACCATATGATCTATCTGGGATTTTATTGAAAAGAATTAAAATCAGGATCTGAGATATAATGAGATACTAGCATTACTATGTTCATTGCAGCACCATTCACAATACACAGGATATGGAAACAATCTAAATGTCCATCAACAAATTAATGGATTTTTTAAAATGTGGTGTATATATATACTGAAAAAGATATTCTCCTCTGACCAAACCTTTATTCAAGCTCCTCTCTGATTCTTCTGATTGACTAGTATGCAGTTTGAGTAAGAACTTTACTAAGTAGGTTTAGGGAAAATCCTCCCACCCTTAGTATCTGACCATGCTCCATATCTTATCACCCTGGCCTACCTTTAGCAATAATCCTATCAAGTCAGTTTAGCCAGAAACCCAGAATCTCCCTTATCCTTAATGTTTCCTCTTATTAATTTTCCATCCTGTTATTAATTTTCCATCAGAGCCCCGCCCTGCTCTTTGGTTTTAAATCTCCACTTGGAATTATTGGAGTCATATTGAGTCCAATCTATTTCTTCGTAACTAGAAGACCCCTTTGCAATCCCTATACCAAATACCACGGTCTCCCTTGAACAATATCTGCCTTATCATCTTTAAAAAGTATTTGGAAAATTTTTACCTTTAACAAAACTCACAGTGAAATAATATTCAGCTTTAAAAAGAAGAAAATTCTCCAATATGTGGCTACATGGATGACCCTTGAAAACATCATGTTAAGTAGAATGAGCCAGTAACAGAAAGACAAATACTGCAAGATACCACTTATATGAGGTATATACAATAGTCAAATTCATAGAATCAAAGAGTAGAATGGTGGTTTCTAGGAGCTGGGGAATTAAGGAGTTACTAATCAACAGGCATAAAGTTTCAGTCAGACAGGATGAATAAGCCCTAGAGATCTACCGTACAACATTACACCCACAGTAAACACTTAAATTGTTAAGAGGGTAGATCTCATGTTGTGTTCTTATCCCAATAAAATAAAATGAAAAAAATAAAATCAAAAAGTCTTTATTAGCATTAAATGGAATACTTTTAAATTTATTTCAGAGGTTTTTTCAACTAAATTGAAAAAAAAAATTGTCAGCGCAATGAAGACATCATCTTAAAAATGAGAAACAATGTAAAAGGAGAAGACTAATGGGAGAGGTAAAACCTGAAGTTATAAAACTTGTGTTTTAACCTCAGTGATCCCATTAATTAGGTAGGCTGAGTAAGTTATTGACTTCTGTAAGCTTCAGTTTTACTTCTTTAGATTTTGGCTAATAATATTAAACCAACAAGATTGCTATGATGCTAAAACTCAGACACTAACAAATATCAATTCAATCTGACTCTGGCTATATATATATATATTGAATAAAATGTTTAATAAATTTTAATTATTTTCATATAAGTAGAATTCTAGCACAAATATTAAATTTCAAAATCCAAAGTTTAACAGGTCCAGAAGTTAAAGGAAAATAATGTATTGTCTGACAAGCATAGACTTTTGAAAAATACATAGAGATTATATTGAAAATGTCAGAATGTGCTTAAATAAGCATGGTTACATGCTTTTTCCTTCCATTTCAGTTTTGAAAATCTAGGCATGCAAAATTAAGTTGCTAGTTAGCAATGATGCAGAGATAAGCTTAATCCATTAAAATTTCTATTACAACTCAAGAACCACAAAGAAGTTAAACTTCAAAAGCAGCATCTCAAAATCAACTCTGAAAGGCAATTATTTTTTCAATAAGAAAAAAATCATGAGGAAAATATGGCATAGCAGTAGCAGGTTGTTTCTCCACAGAACTGAAAAGTAAAGGTCATATTTTACTTGGCTATTGTATATGAGAACATCTGGATCAGTTCAGTTAATCCTTATATTGAGAACATTTATGAAATCACAATAAATTAATGAATCTTAAAAATTACATCACTTGATAAAGAGACCTTAGACTGTATAAAATATTACAGTACTCAAAGAGTAATTCAATATTTTTAGATATGCTAGATTGGGTTTCTGCTTTCTCAATAACGTTTACAAAATATCCATGTTGTCTTCTAACCACATTCAATTATTTTTGACTATGATTGTTTAGCCAAAGCTACCAAAACCTTAAAAGAAAAATTTCCAATGTTATTAGTAATTTACATTTCTAGATATATATACAGATAAGAATAGGTACTAAATAGGTCATTTTTAAAAGCACAGGAGATAAATGATGGTGACAGAAGCAATTCCACAAATAAATATAGAAAATGTATTATTCACTTAAAAACATTCAAATACAAAGCACGCTTTTGTGGATATTGTAACTACAAAACTCCCAACAGCAAAGGCCTTAAATGTTGTGTAAAGTGTTGACAAAAACTCTTAGTCTCCAAATAAGTAATTTATCATCAATTCTTGAATGTTATATATTATGAGAAAAAATTCTAAATGAAACTTACATTTTGCCTCTGATAACTTTCCTACTAAGTTATCAGACGGGGAAAGCATGTTACGAAAGTTCACAATTAGAGACTGAAGAGAATTTTGAAAGTATTTTGAAAATATTTGGTATATCTCTGATACTTTTATCATCATTCATTAATTTATTAAATAATGGCATTAAATAATTATATCCATCCCCAAAACCCAAATACCAAATATTAGTTGCACAACTATGTCATACACAGAGCACACAGCAGTAAAAATATGATCCTTGCCTTTAAGATGTTCTTCACTTGTATGGAGACAAACATACAGGTAAATTTTATTATATTGGATTATGTGCTATAAGATAAATATATGCCAAATCCCATGGGTACTGGCAAGAAATATAAATAATTCTTTTCTATGGGAATAGGGGAGTAGATATAGATTTCACAGAATGGGCAGCATCGGAGCATGTTCTTGATGGATGAATAAGAAGTCATCAGGATGACAAGAACATTTTGGGCACAGGTTATAGGAATTATAAAACCCATAGGAGGTATGAAGAATACCATATGATCAGGAAATAGTGCATACAACCTTATACCACATGAGGATGTTTCTGTCAACAATGGACTATATATACGAGGTGATCCCATGAGATTATAAAGGAGCTGAAAAATTTCTATTGCCCGGTGACATTACAGCTGTCATAACATCATTGTACAATGTGTTATTCGCCTGTTTGTGGTGATGCTGGTGTAAACAAAGCTATTGGCAGCACATGGTACATAATACTTGATAATAAACAACTAATTTACTGGTTTATGTCTTTACTATACTGTAGGTTTCATTATTTTAGAGTGTACTACCACTTATTAACCAGAGTTCTGAATTTTGCATTTTAAGCTATAAGAATTCTCTAAACCATTAATAATATTAATAATAAATCAACTAAAGTTCTTCAGATATGTTGATCTAATTCACAAACCTTTAAAATCACCCACTATGTCTGAAAATCTGTTTAGTAACTCAGTTTCTCTAGAAAAGCAAGTACTGTATTAGGTATATAAGATGTTACCCTATATTGAATCTGAGAATAGTTTTAGGGAGATGAAGGTCAGTGAGAAAAATGAAAAGCTTTTCCCTCAAGTTGCTGATCATGGAAAAGAGCTCCTCTGAGCAGGTAAGGTGGGGTCTATGCTTATGACTTATAAGCGGTCCTGAGGGAGCTGGAATATGGTATGGTGGAAATTAAAATACAAAATAATTCATGAACAATGCATAGCAGGAGAAGAGAGAAGGGTCTGTTTTTATTATAAATTTCTAACCAAATATTTCTAATCTAAACTTCTGATATTAGAACACACAAGTAAACTGCAGCTTTTTGAAACAGCACAGTCACTTCTGTCCAAATTTATAGACATTTCTCTGAAAACCCTAAATTCCCTATTTTTATTTTTATTTCATTTGTATTTAGGAGCAGCCTACACATAATCCTGTGCATGAAAAATAATTTTTTTTTTTTTTTTTTTGGAGACAGTGTCTCACTTTGTTGCCTGGGCTAGAGTGCCGTGGCATCAGCCTCGCTCACAGCAACCTTCAACTCTTGGGCTCAAGTGATCCTCCTGCCTCAGCCTCCCGAGTAGCTGGGACTACAGGCATGCGCCACCATGTCTGGCTAAATTTTTTTTGATATATATTTTTAGCTGTCCATATAATTTCTTTCTATTTTTAGTAGAGATAGGGTCTCACTCTCGCTCAGGCTGGTCTTGAACTCCTGAGCTCAAACAATCCACCCACCTCGGCCTCCCAGAGTGCTAGGATTACAGGCGTGAGCCACCGCGCCCAGCCGAAAAATAATTTCTTAATGAGTAACAATCTCCTGCATATTTCCTTGCTGCATTATTTTTTACATGGGGCTGGTGGAGTCAACAACCACTAGAAGCCTTTAAATCATGAAATTCTCTGGAATGTAACAACTCTTCAACTGTAAAACATCTCAGCTAGGAACTCACTGTATTCCTATAATTTTTCTTCAATATCTACAGCCTTAGATTAATTAATAGGAACCTCATGACTGACAAATTTTGAGTTAAGGATGATCTTGTGCACCAATTTATTAATTGCAAAGGCTTTCTGCTACAGGAGGTGGGAAAGTATTCCTCTGAGTACAGCAGCAAGAGCACTAAAATGGCAAAGAATGGCAATGCTATATCATATCTAAACTTTTGCTTTGTACAGACATTGTCGAGGCGTGCGTCATTCTCTAAGGAAACTGGATTTCTGAACAAGAAATTTCTTTTCATCCTGCCTAGGGTTACTACATGATACTTAGAGAAACAGTTTGACAGCTCTAAAGAGACTATGTCTCATGTAGACTTTCTTTCTACTTATGAAGTTTAACTCACTTGGAAATTTAACTTTACTGACTTTACAGACTTTTACATGGAGAAACAAAAATGTCAGCAAGTTTAGAAAAAAGAAAGTATATGTTCCTCCATATATTAAGTTTGCAAAAACAATTCAGCCATTTTACAGGAAGCAAAAGGATATATATTCAAATTCATATGAAATTCAAGGTAACCTTTAATTATATTCCAGAGATGATAATTTATCTCTAATATTTAAATTTTATCTCTAATTTAAAATTTATCTCTAATATTTTTATTAGAGATAATTTATCTCTAATATTTAAAGTTTATCTCTAATATTTTTATTTGTACCCAAATTACTTGCTTCTGAGAGAAAAATAGCAATATACAATTTGAAAGCATGGTTTATAATGTCTCTTAGGTTTATTTATTATATGCATCTGCCTGCGCTAAACTGAAATTATAGACTGCTTTTGTCATTTAAATTCACTTGTAAGAAGATATATTTCTAATTCTTACCTGTGCATCTCATATAGAGCTAATTTTATTCACCATAGGTATATATATTACTTATAAAAGCTAATTTTATTCACCATAGGTATATATATTACTTATAAAATATACAGTAAAATATTCATCACTTTTTATGTCTTGAAGCAGTATATATTTGTTTCTAGCAGAATTTTGACTTTACTAAAATTAAGAAATTTCAATTATCCTTTTTACTTAAACTCTAAAAATCAAAATAAATTATCAGATATTTAAATTCTGATTTGCTCTCAAGTCAGATTCTTTGTAAATGAAATTTAATTGGGGTTAAACATTCTTCCTGTTCCTTCTGATTGAGCTTTCTCTAAACCATCTCATGCATAGACAATCGTCCACAAATAAGAAATTTTTAAAGCTTGTGATTTAGTTTACAGAAGATCTAGAAATATAAGTTCCATAATTTCAAAATTAAACTATATACCTAAACTACTCTCAAACTTAAAGCTGAATAATTCCAAACATCTCTGATTGAAGAATTCAGAATAATAAGCTCATCAATCTGATACATCATCTGATAATGTCAGATACATCACCAACAAAATGAAATGATGCAGTAAAGATTAAATGAGATACTGATGCTACATGCTTAGCATAAACACAGGCACAAAATAAGTACCCAAATAAATAAAAGCCATTTTTATGAAATTTCTCCTAATCTTTCTCTTTTTACACTGGAAAGAATTATTAACCTTTACAATTGGGGCTCCCTTTATGTTTCTTTCCCTATAGTCAATTACACCATAATTTATATATGTAAAGAGTACTTGATGTGAAGCTTGCAATTCATATTCTAAAGGATTCCCATTATGTAACACCACGATGTGTTGGTTAATTCTACACCATTAATGTATTACATTATATTAATGAAAATGATCACATTCTAAATTGACAATGTTTTCTGAGAATCCAGTTTCTTAATCTTTTGAGAAGAATCAAACACTTTTTCTGACCCCTGAGAATTAAAAGAGTAGTTGAATCTTCAGAGACCCATTCAGCTGCTGATTCTTTAACTTGGTTTCTGAATGATAAAATACACTCTACAAGTTACTGCTTTTCCAGTAACTTAACTTTCAGTGAAATCTATGTTTTTATATCACGTACCTTTCCCTGAAGAAAAAGTACTTTCAGATGGATAGGGAAAGACTGTATAAGTATAGGTTTGAGATCTAGGATTGGCTGAATTACAAAGTTTGGATGAAGGGAGGTATCAATCAAGTACAGAAGTTAATGCTAAGATTAACTTCTCACACTGCAATGATTGCCAATCAAACTTCACAGTTCACTGAGTGAAATGTCTATAATTATCAGAAACTAAACAAGACAGAAACAAAAAACAAAAACGTACAGTTCTTTTTTTCTCAAAGAAACCTGTTTAAGAGCATGAATTTAGATTCAGCTAGGCCTGGGTTTGAATCTAGAATTTTCCGTTGTGAGCAACTTAAGCTCTCTTATTCTCAGTTGTCTCACCTAGAAAACTGAAGATGATTGTAGCAATTGAAGGATTAAAATAAAATCATGCACATAAATAGTTTAGTTCATAAAAAGTGGTTGATAATAGGAATTAATTTTTGTGTTAATATTATTATTACAATATGCATTGAGGCTGCAACTAAAGAATGAACTCAATAGAAATGTAAATAGTATGGTCAATTTTGGAAGGGTTTATTATGATCAGAAGAATGTATTGACATGATCAAATACATGTCAAATATTGATGTCAAATAATAACTGCAAAGTGTACAATTCAATAGGCAATGTCAAGAGAGAATGGGACAAAATAACATTTTTATCTGAGTTTTAAGAAAAACGATTGATGTTTAGAAAATATCTGGAATAAATGATCCAATACAGCAATACCTTGTTGTGTTGTACTTTGCTTTATTTCACTTCACAAATATTGTTTTTTTTTTAATAAACTGAAGTTTTGTGGCAACCCTGAGTCCAGAAAACCTATCGGTACTATTTTCCCAACAGTATGTATTCACTTTTTGTCCCTGTGTCACATTTTGGTAATCCTCACAAAATTTCAAACATTTTTATTATTATTATTTTTATATCTGTTATGGTGATATGCGTTTAGTGAATTTGGTATTACTACTGTAAATTTTGAGGGTTCCACAAACCATAACCATTTGAGATAGTGAACTTAATAGATAAATGTTGTATGTATTCTGACTGCTCCATCAATAGGCTGTTCCCCATTCTCTCTCCCTCTTCTCTAGGTTCCCTATTCTCTGAGACACAACGATATTGAAATTAGGCCAATCAATTACCATATAATGTCACCTAAGTGCTCAAGTGAAGGGAAGAGCCCAAAGTCTCTCACTTTTAATCAAAAGCTTGAAATGATCAAGCTTAGTGAGAAAAACATATCAAAAGACAAAATAGGTTGAAAGTAGGCCTCTTGCACCAGTCTGCCAAGTTGTAAATGCAATGATTCCTAAAGGAAATTCAAAGGACAGTCTAGTGAAAACACGAATGATAAAAAAGTAAAACAGCCTCATTGCTGATATGGAGAAAATTTGAGTGGTCTGGATAGATCAAACCAACCACAACACTCTCTTAAACCACAACCTAATCCAGAACAAGGAACTAGTTCTCTTCAATTTTATGAAAACTAAGAGAGGTAAGGAAGTTACAGAGGAAAAGTTTGAAGATAGCAGAGGTCAGTTAGTGAAGCTTATGAAAAGAAGTCATCTCCATAATATAACATAAAAGAGCAA
Organism: Eulemur rufifrons; assembly: GCF_041146395.1. Classification (NCBI taxonomy): domain Eukaryota; kingdom Metazoa; phylum Chordata; class Mammalia; order Primates; family Lemuridae; genus Eulemur; species Eulemur rufifrons. The sequence goes on along the minus strand of NC_091010.1, from coordinate 34,040,412 downwards.
GGTGAAGCAGTTAAGTACTAATGTAGAAGCTATAGCAACTCATCCAAAAGATCTAGCTAAGATAATTAATGAAAGTAGCTACACCAAACAACAGACTTTCAATGTATATGAAATAGCCTTATATTGGGAGAAGATGCCATCTAAGAGTTAGCAAAAAGTCAACGCCTGGCTTCAAAGCTTCCAAGGACAGGTTGATTCTCTTGTTAGGGGCTAATACTCGTAGACGGCATCTTCTTCCAATATAAGGCTTCAAAGCTTCCAAGAACAGACTGATTCTGACCTTAAGTTGAAGCCAATGCAATTGACCATTCTGAAATCCTAGAGTACTTAATTATGCTAAATCTACTCTGCTTGTGCCCTATAAATCAAACAACAAAGCCTGAATGATAGTATATCTGTTTACAGCATGGGTTACTATTTTAAGCCCACTGTTGAAACCTACTGCTCAGAAGAAATATTCCTTTCAAAATATTACTGTTTGGCCAGGTATTGTAGCTTACACCTGTAATCCTAGCAATCTGGGAGGCCAAGGCAGGATTGCTTGAGGTCAGGAGTTTGATACCAGCCTGAGCAAGTGCAAAACCCCAACTCTATTAAAAAATAGAAAAATTAGCTGGGCACAGTGGTGCATGCCTGTAGTCCCAGCCACTCAAGAGGCTGAGGCAGGAGGATCACTGGAGCCCAGAAATTTGAGGTTGCAGTGAGCCATGATGATAACACTGCACTGTAGCTGGGAAAACAGGGTGAGACTCTGTGTCAAAAACAAATAACTTTTATATATACATATACACACACAATATATATATACACACCAAAGTGTGTGTGTGTGTGTGTGTGTATATCACCGACAATGCACCTAGTCACCCAAGAACACTGATGGAGATACACAATAAGATAAATGTTGTTTTCATGCCTGCTCACACAATATCTATTCTGCAGCCCATGAATCAAGGAGTAATTTCAATGTTTAACTCTTACTTAAGAAATACATTTTGTAAGATTATTGCTGCCGTAGATATTGATTACTCTGATGGATTTGGGTAAAGTAAGAACCTTCTTGAAAAAATTCACCATTGTAGATGCCATTAAGAACATTTGTGATTCATGGAAGAAGGTAAAACTATGAATTTTAACAGAAGTTTGGAAGAAGCTGATTCCAACTTTTGTGGATTATCTCCTCCTTCAGTAGAGAAAGCAACTGAAGATGTGGTTGAATTAGCAAAAGAACTAGAATTAAAAGTGGATCCAGAAAATGTGACTAGATTGCTGTAATCTCGTGATAAAATTTAAATGGATGGAATCTTGAGATGGAATTTACTCATGGTGAAGATGCTGTGAACATCATTGAAATGACATAAAAATTTATAATATTACATAAACTGGGTTGATAAAGCATTGGCAGGGTTTGAGAGGATTGACTCAAATTTTGAAAGAAGTTCTGTGGGTAAAATGCTATCCAACAGCTCTGTAATCTAAAGGAAAATATTTCATGAAGAAAGACAAATAGCATTGGCATCTGAAAGTTAAAAGCTTCCCACCTCCGATTTAACAGATTATTTCAGATTATAAAAACTTGTTTTTGTATTTTAATTTCTACTTTAAATTTTGAGTTCAAATTCTATTTTAGCATGGAAATTCCTTATGTGCTATTTTGTTTTAATTTTTACTTCCATAGATATTCCAAAAATCTTAGCATCTCTAAGTAAAATGACATGCTTATAAGTCAGCTCAAGAATGTTTTTACCTATGTATGTGTCTTTATTCCAACCACTCAACTGTCCATCAGGCTGTTGTCTTGAAAGATACGGTGACAATTTTTGTTGATGTTTTTGTTATTAGATATTTACAGAGATAACTTCATTTTTATTCATTTGTAATTATTACATAAATGAATTTTTGATAAACATTAGTAACCACAGATTTTCAAACAGAATGAAAAGAATAAATCATATAACTTATCAGAAATAAGTTCTGTTTTTATCATTTATATATTCTCGAAAGCTTTAAAATGTTTTGAATTTCAAAATAGCACATTGCATTTCTGTGTAAAACAGTTTAGTTCACATATCATGATTTTTTAAATTTATTTTAAGTTTGTTTATCTATAGGTATGAACTGAAATTTTCATTAGTATTGAAAATACATTATTATCCTGAGAATACAGTTTACTTAACCAGTTATTTTATATTAGGCATTTATGTTGTTCCTAATTTTTCCTTAGGTACATTGCTATGAATATTGAAATATACTATATACATCTTTATTCACTAGTAATTTTCAACCTCCACAGAAACATTTATTTCTGCTCATTGCTTTTAGAACCTCTCTTATAGCTGCAGAATGACAAAAAGACAGACAGAAAGAAAGAAAGACATGT